>NC_056733.1:330466200-330726200 GCF_019279795.1 Protopterus annectens
TTCATTTGACTGAAAACTCATTTGATAGAAAACTTTCTTTAAAATAAATATACCATAAAAATGTTTTTGCAGGAAGGTAAGCCTCCCCACGCACCCTGCAGACTCCCCTTATTTATGTATACTAACTCCATGGTTGCTCAACTTTGGAAAAAAAAGCAAAAAAAAAAAAACACACAGACAGTAAATCAGTGCTATTAGGAAAACAAAATAATCTACAAATCTGGGAATACAACATGAGTGCTATTAGGAAAACAAAATTATCTACAAATCTGGGGATACAACATGATACAGACCAATGCACTCCACACATACTCTGCTAGACTCATGTCCTTAGTAACTCTTGTGATAAAAAAAAAATAACATGATCATATAATTTATATAAACTTCGGGTTCCTATTATATAATTGAAGACACAATCCTTCGAATGCATCTTGATCGAAATTTTAAGCACGAAACAGCGAAATAGCGAAACGGCATATAAGCGATTTCTTTCCCTGGAAAAGAAATCACTTGGCCGCCTCTATTACTTAGCCATTTTCATCACTGTAGTGTGATCTCGGAGTTGGTAAATTTAAGTAGGGGGGTGTGGGGGGCACAGCATGCCACATCACGGGGTGTGAGGGGCAAAGCACCCCACTTTATGTAATGTTTTGAAGTTTTTATTTTTAGTTTTTGCGGAACATCAATTTTTTTCCCTGAGAAACTATAGAATATCATAATTACATTTTCCATGGTTAACTATTTTGTTTTAATAAAGCTTTGGTCGCAATAGCTATGACTGTGTGCTTTTGCACAGCTATTAGACATTTTTTTTGCCCATTTAGACTTTGAATAATCAAAAACAAATAAATAAAATACTTGAAAGGGTATATTAAATATTTCTTCCTTTAACCTGTATATGTATATCTCTATCATCTTACAGCTGGTCAAAACTTTCATTCATCAAATGGCAACTGATTGAGCACAACTTATCAATCAGCAGCTGATTGAAAACTAAAAACGAATGAGGTTTGGTAACAAACCAATTTGTCCAGGGACATCTTCAGAATGGGGTTAGATAAATATGTAGTAGAAATTAAGAGGGTGGGGGGCAATGAAATGAGGTAAGGGTAGGGAGTAGCTTCAGGGGTTTGTGCAAGTGAAATGGATAAGGAATCACATTTTGGCGTGAACTTGTACCCACCTTTCCTCCTCTTTTTGTGGAATAGTGGGAATTGTGGTTATTTTATCAGTCCAGGTAGGGGGGAGAAGAGGGTCAGGCTTGCCCTCTTCTGTTCCCCCTCTGGTGTTGGATGTTCATTTCCATGAGTTGTGAAAGGAAAGTGAGCAGCTGGACGCTGCTTTATAAAATAAGTGAGTGGAGGTAAGAATGCTTATTATTTGGTGGATGTTTAATTCAATAAGTGGTAAATGAAGTGAGTGATATAACGCTGCTTCATAAGTAAAATAAGGAAGTGGAGGTATGGACATTGCTTACTAGGTGAGGATGAGCGAGGCCACGCTGTCCTGATTAACTTTACATCGATGTTTATGCTGTGTTTAATATCAACTATACCTTCAGTTGTAATTAATAAATATTGGGTAGCAAATTTATGCTTATGGAAGTTTAATAAAGAGTGTCAAACATCATTTGGTGTGATGTATTTGTTGAAGGGGACTGGGACAAACACATTTTTTTTTGTTTTTTTTTTTGCAAAGAGCAACCCCCCCCCCCCCACCAACCTGGTAGTCATATATAACAACTCATAGTCATCTATAACTTTGAGATTGCACTACAACTCATTTTAAATCAGCTGTACCATCAGGCTTCCAGGTTCAACAAGTATATATATCTATATATATATATATATATATATATATATATCTATATATATATATATATATATATATATATATATATATATATATATATATATACATATATATATATATATATATATATATATATATATAGATATATATATATATATATATATATATATATATATATATATATATATATATATATATATATATATATACCTCAAGAAAGATACCTCACTGTATAATTTAAGATGGAACCACAGTAAGTTAAAACCATGTGTAGGCTGTTACAGATTGTTTTAGACAACTTTTTTATTTTCAATGAGAAAATCTATCATCAGAAAAAAAGTGTTGCCATGGGGAGCTAAAATGGCTCCAGTATATACCAACTTAGTGCTTAACACTTGGAAAGCGGCCAGACTTATTAACTTGGAAGGTTTCAAAAAGTCAGGCTTTATAAGCATTTTACTGATGACAGATTTTTTTCTATTGTTAGAAACAACTCAGATCTTGATGCTTTCATTAATAGTATCACGGATAGCATCTCTCTCCTTGATTTTACTATTTCAGGCATTTGTCAAGACATGCATTTTTTAGATATTACTCTGTCTATTGATGTATTACATGACTGTTTTTGCTCCACGATTTATCTTAAACACACCTTCAGAAACAATTACCTGGATTTCAACAGTCAACATTCCACCTTTATGAAAAAGAATATTGTAAAAGGCCAATATGTACACATCAACAGACTTGTTAGTAAAGACAGCATGTTTTTTAATGAATGCAAAATTCTCAAACGGCTTTTTTAAGAAAAAACTACCCTGTAGATTTCATCTAGTCTTACTTTGAACAAGTTTCCAGTTGCAGACATTCTCACCACCAACTCATTTTAAAGTATGGGTTCACTAACATCCGCAAAAATCAGAGCACTGACAGTTCTCATTTTCTACTACCAGTCTCTTTGGATTCGAACGTTAGGCAATTTGTCACCACTAACAGGAACATTATTAATGTTAACCAAGAACTTTGCAGAGCTTTGGATCTACCCCCTCATTTTGTTTTAAAAAAAATTGTTGCTTAAATCTTTAGTTTAATCTAAGAAAAAATGGCACAATTTGTCAATTCCTAATAATGCAGGCATGTGCCAGTGTGATCATTGTATTTACTATAAATACGTTTTAGTGTGACATCAGCTCTTTCTATCAGCATGGAGTTTTACCCTTAAATTTAAAGAAGTATCTAGTTGTGCTTCCACTTGTAATTTGGTCACATTGCGATTTGCTCATACTATGGATCGTTCTATGTCAGTAACACTATTTGTAAGCTTAGTGACAGAATAAAGGAGCATTGCAAAGCTATTAGGCTGTCAGAATCTCTGACTTTAAAAATGCTTTAGCCAAACGTAGCTCTGTTTGTTCTCTTTTTTTCATGTTTTAATTTTTCTGCTCTTGAGAAAGTTGTTGTGCCTTTTGGTGACAGTAATAACTTGAGGTTAAGAAACTACAGTGGCATATCAGGCTGGATGTTGACATGCCCCCTGGACTGAATGGTAATTTAAACATATAATGTTTACTCAAATGGAATAGATAGCTCATGGCATCCACATTTCTCTTGTGTTTTAGTCTGCTTTCTTTTGAAGTTTCACCAACTCATATTTGAATACTGAAAGATTTCTAATGAAGTTTGATAAATAAAGAATGAAAGCGCTCATATCAGAAATTTGTTTTTCTAGTTCTTTTTCCTTCCTTCGTTAGAGTTTTTTTATTTTATATAGTGTTCAGTAGTACCACCCCCTCCACACCCTCGCTACTTTTATACACTAACTCCGCGTATACCTTTCAACCTGGAAACATCAAAAATCTTGACAAAGAACCATGAAAAATAGGTACAAATCTGTACGCTGATTAACATAATATTTGCATACATAATTATGTAACCCCACCCACTCTAGTGGAATTGTAGGATATCACCTTTCAAACACAAACTAAAGAACAGACAACCAAAATATGGTCCCAGACACCCAGTCCCTGTAGTAAATGGTAACCATTTTCTTTTAAATGTGTAGCAATGATGTATGTTCACTGGGAAGGGGGAAGATGATGAACCTTAGGATTTTGCTAGGACCTCCAATAGTCATTCTTCATGGCCTACTGATCAGTGGCATAGCTACAGTTTGTGGCTCACACTTACTGACATCTTTCTTATTCCCTCTGATTTAATCCCTCACTTCTTAAAACTATTGCCATATTAATGTACTGCTAAAGTCATTCAAACTCTACTCTGTATTGTAAACAATCTCAGCCATTTATATAACCGTCTACTAAAAGATATATTATTTTGTATATAACTGTATGTAGCAATACAATGCTTGTTTTAAAACCTGCTCTCCTGCATCTGTCACTACAGATATTGCATATATGTATGTTCATCTCTGTTGTTGTACATAATTGTTTAATTTTCTCAACAATTATATACTCTACACCTCTTCTACCTGTAATTATGAAACTTTAATGCCTTCCTGGGCTGAGACTGAAACTGGTCATCTGGGATCAGTGGTCGACCATGGTTAAATACAAAAATAACCAGCCGTCTAAATAAATAAGTTATTCCTTCTTACAAGAATCATACCTGTAGAGAATAATGACATCCAGCCTTCTATAAGGTTCCTTGCTTCTAGTTATGAATAGAGCCACTTCTGCTCTATTCCGTTTCCATATTTGTTCATAGTACGCGTTTATTGGCAAACAAATAAGCCCATAGAAATTGAGTGGTCACACAAAACAGAAAACCAAGTAAGCTAAAGTTTCTAAAAAAATACAAAATTGCATAAGACATGTCACAAGCATTCCAACTCATAACAGGTAAAATTAAGGCCACCTTGAGGAGTACTACAGGCATGTTTATATATGCTTTCAAGAATAATTATTCAGGACTTACAAAATCCATCAAATGCCATCTACACTTCTCTACTTTATATGAATTTCAGTTAAGTCAGGCTATCCCCAAGTGCTAATGCAGAAAAAGTTAATTAGTTCTAAGAAACCCAAAGAATAAAAAAAGTGTTTCATAAACTTGGGGGAAAAACAACAACAACAACAACAGTGACAGAACCCTCTAAAAATATTATAAATAAGGACAGTATTGTTGAGACTTTTTTCTGCCTATATATGGCTTGCATTATGTCAGTCAGATAAATGTATTTATCTGTTTGTTTATTTGATAACTAGGTAAGTAAACTGGTTACAGGAACCTTTTCATTCATGAACCATGCTAAAGACGCAAGTCATAGTTATACAAATTAAAAGAGGCAAACACAAATCAATTGTTGACAAGAAAATAACAGCTCTAGAATTTGCAGCAGTTGTTATATAAAGAAATGCATTGTAAGACAATACAGCTTTCTGGCTTATTACTGGTAGTTGCAAACTCTGTATTCTTTAAACAGCCCATAGACAGCATTTGCTGCTAAATTCATTTTATCTCACCTTGAAAATTTTAGACGACATACTATGCAGCATAGTAAATACACAAAACAAACCTAAAGAGATAACCATAAACATGAAAAATAGGTATATTCATGAAGCATGCCTCTCCGAAACGAAAGCTTCATCAACATATAATGACAGACCTAGTGCCACGTAGTGACTGAACAAACTATTAAGTGAATTGTTAGCTTCAGCAGTGTAAGCAGTCATCAGATTTTGTGTAGGCTAATAAGGCTGCAGTATTATTTGAAGCCAAGAAGAGTATGTTTTGTGGTATCAAGTATATCTACTTGGATAAAATAACAACAAATTACAGTAATATCCAATACAAAAAGTAAGTACTAAAAAAGTTACAATGCAAAATGCAACATATACATCCAAGATAAGGAGGTACAAACACACACACACCTCAACGGCATGGCAGCAGAACAAATAGTCCAAATAAACCACTTTACAAGCGTACAAGAAATAAAGAAATCAGCACACAAACCAGTAAATTAGTTCTTTCATCCATTTATTAAGGTTTCAGGAGTTCATCAGAATAAAAAAATACTATAAATTTCAAAGCTTAAATAATGCAGAGGCTATGTGCAATAAAAATGCATTGAAACCTGACTAAATGTGCAGCCACTACCAATCAGATTCAGAAAAAAATCCAATCATGAAGGAGTACAGGTAACTAGCAAGAAGATTTTCTTCAAAATATACAATCCAATCAGTAAGAATATAGCGTTGAACCAATGCACAACAGTATAGAAATACATTAACTAATAAGAGTGACCTGTTAATAACAGATGCAAAAACATTTTTTATAATCGCTGTCATAGTTAAACACAACTAATGAGAATCCTATACCATTGAAATCTACATAAAAATAAAATGAATTCTATCAAAACAATCATACGCACAGAGTTTATTAAATCAAAGCAGTAGTGTAATACACGGTCCTCTTTACTTTTGTACAACCCTCCTGACACTATTTCTATGCATTAGAGTATTACATAGCTGCTAAACTATCGTGTAACTTTCCTGACTTTTTTCTTTGCATTAGAGTATTACATAGTACGTAGGCTAGAATTTCGTGCAACCTTCCCGACCCTTTTTATACTAATTAGAGTTGTTTATGTCATTATATTAGGTTAATTACTGTATAAAAGTAGTGTTTAAGTGAAGGTATACATGAAAAGAACAAGTTATATAAGGTATGTATATACGCAAAAGATGCAACTCTACAGAATAAGCAATCAACTAAAGATAAACACATATCTTAACTACTATAAAAGAGCACAAAATAACTACCAAAGAAAAACACATAAGTTCTTAAAATAGTAAGCAAACTTTAGAGTTATTAAGGGCAATGTAAGCATTGTACACAAAGGAAAAATCAGCAATGCTGCAAAATAAAGAAATGTAAAAATATCCAATCAAATAATATAATAGAAAAAAACCCAATGAAATACCCCCTCTACTAAAGAAATTTCACCATGCACAAGATACTATATAAAGAAAAGAAACAACTAATTTGAAAGAATGGGACAACCAAAACAACCTGTTTCTAACATAAAAAAGTGTATATGTCATATCAACCTCAATATAATACAATAAGTACAACACGCATCAAGGCACCGACAGTAGGCACAATACCAGAAAAATAACCCTTAAATTCCAAGAAGTTATAACAATGCAGCAAAAGCTAAGCAATGATATAGTAGCAGAATAAATAGCTCAACAATGGCATGGCAGCAGAAATTGAATAAATAGCTCAACAACAGCAGCATGGCAGCATAATAAATACGGAACAAAAAATGCAGAGCCAGCAGATACAGTGACAAAATATTTTATAAGAAATAAAAAATCACAGCATGTAGTATTTGCTACAAACCGGTTTCGGCTGGCATAGCACAGCCTTCCTCAGTGTACAAAAACTTTTTGTACACTGAGGAAGGCTGTGCTATGCCAGCCGAAACCGGTTTGTAGCAAATACTACATGCTGTGATTTTTTATTTCTTATAAAATATTTTGTCACTGTATCTGCTGGCTCTGCATTTTTTGTTCCTGACTGTCAGTTTTTTGAGCCGTGCAGTTGCCACCGTGCAGGAGGTTCTTTTGTTTTAGCATAATAAATACCTCTTGGCAACATGTACACACAGCAGCAGAATACATAATAAATGTAGCTCCTCACCTCCACCTCAGCAGCATAACCATTTGCTCCCCTTCTAAGTTTGTTTTAGGAACCCTCATGCCAGAAAAGTTACATAGCATGTTATGTTGAGCCCTTGAGCTCAATTCCAATGGGCTGGTAGGCTGTTCACAGATGACGTCAGCTCAAAAACAGTGGGGGAAAAATTAAAAAAAAAAGCCGGTAAATTTGGAAATTAAGGGGTGCCACTCAGAAATCATGGCACGCCATTATTTGGACCATAAAACTGGTAAAAACGAAACATTTGGTATGGTTGAGAGGTATGACTCCGAGATCGCACTAAAAACACAAACACACAAAACCACCATTACACATTCTACACTCCCCTTGCACAAACACACATCACATACATACAAATACCACCACTCTCAACACTTACACACTCACAACCTTACCTACCTACCTATCCTAACCCACATCTCAAAACTCCAAACACACTCACACACATTAAAATCCCAACCCAAAACCCCTAGTAAAACATCTCTTACTTGATTCTCCAGCTACATCCACATACCAGACTGCACATCATGAACACAGTGAATCCCACATCACGTACACGCCTCCACAACTGCGGATTCGACATTTCCGCATTCGGCATTTTTGCATTCAGTATTCTGCACTTTCGCACAAGTGCAGTTCGGACACTTTGGTCTTGAGCTACTGAAGTTCAATATGTCAGTAATTTGAGATTCTGAAGTGAAACTCTATATATATATATATATATATATATATATATACATATATATATATATATATATATATATATATATATATATATATATATATATATATATATATATATATATATATATATATATATATATATATATATATATGCACATAAAAATCTACTGCAGTGGACCGGAGTTACACTGTGGCGACCTCTAACCGGGAAAAGCCGAAAGACACATCAACAACAACATATATATATATATATATATATATATATATATATATATATATATATATATATATATATATATGTATAGAGAGAGAGAGAGAGAGAGAGAAATAGATAGATACACATTTATTTTATATATTGTCATGAATCTTTGTAATTTAAATTGATTGAAAAAAGTTGCCAAATTCACGATGAGCAAATCTAAACCAAATCGCAAAAAGTAAATTCGATCGGGTACAGATCAGTAAGGGTCCCAGACTACAGAGTTCCAATGTTCAATAACACTAACTTGCATGAAAAGAGTTCTGTGTTTAATGCATTTCCTAGTTGACAAGGCCAAATGAGATCTTGCCTTTCACCAAAACAATCTAGGAATAATGGCCAACCATAAATTAAAGCATCAGGGAGCATGTTTCTCAGACTTTATAATTTCTGAAATATGCTGGAATAACAGACACTTCTTTTTAAGAAAGCACACTTTTTTACTGACAACATGAACAACAAGAATAAAAGGAGTCCCAATATTCCATTAAAAATGTTCTAGTACATTGACTAAATTCAAAACTTTTAGACCAGGAATATTTCTCCATATAGCCACAAATTTCAGTTTCGGATGAATCCATGCCTAGTAATGCACCATTGGGTCAAATAGCTACCCTTTCAGTTGCTTTAACAGTGCTTGAACACTGAAAGAATGATCAACAATAACTATTCTTAAACCTGTTAACAAACAAGATTATAGAAAATGTAATTTAAAAAGGTGGAAGAGGACCACTGTCCTGTTTTCTTTATGTTCTGTATAGAATTCAGTTCCATGGCAAGATCAGATGCTCTGCCTAATCAATATGAGTGTGACAATTATCCAATGAAGCAAAAAGTAGCTTGCAAGTATGGCAAGTGCAACCAGCCAAATACTGAATGCAAAATACAAAAAAAGAGCCCAACACCAGAACAGATGCACCTAATACGAACTTTATTTAGAAACCCAATCAATCAAACTGGATACGGCACAAAGCCTTCATCAGTGATTGATTGGGTTTTCTAAATAAAGTTGTTATCAGGTGCATCTATTCTGGTGCTGGCCTCTTTTTTGAATTTTATGTGACAATTATCCAACCATGGGTAAATTATGGTTCGTTAATGCCTTCTGTAAACATTAATCTGTCCTTGGGTGTAATAGAATGCCCTAAAGGCATTTGAGAAACCAACCCTTGCAGAGGGGCCAAGGTGAGAAACCTTCTGCAGCGTGTAAAACTAATGCATGGGACACAAAAGGGGATGAAGTTACTCATCTAGCAATGACTTCTGCCATCTTGATCACTTTTTAACCTGTGAATCCAAATGGCTACTGCTTTCTCAGTGATAGTTACTCCCTGTCACAATAAAGTTAAAAGTAGCTCCTTCACCATTAAGACTCCCAATAAAGGAAACAAAACAACATTGTAAACACTACATAAAAGCTATTGCTAGCTGAGATATGATGTGTACGCACCAAAATAGCCTGTAACAGTGCCTTACTTATAGGCCTCTTAGTATCCCTGGCTCTGCCCAATACTTTCTTCCAAGCTTTCAGCATCCTGCTAATAAACAAAGATTTAGTAAACCTTGCAAACCCAAAACCTTGGATCTATTACTCCTAGCATGTAGTTGAATACAAATGGTCCAATGTAATTCCTTTCTGTAGCACCTCAACCAAACAAAACGAACCACCAAAAAGGGAGAATAACATGGCTCCTGGAGGGAGTCCAGTGCATAAAATCTTAAAGGCATGAAAAGTAATTCCATACGACCTACTGGTGCTACTAACCATGATTTCCATATTAGAAGAAAAATATTTTTTCTTTTTCATTCAGCCATACTCAGAGTGGGATAACTGTGGGCTTCTGCAGCCATCTGGTGGATCAAAGGGACATACAAATGAGAAAGTGCATCTGACAAATTGCTGAGTTTTTCTGGAATGTATTTTCCTTTAAAATATAAAACTAATCTTCAAACTGTGCAATACTGCTTCCCTCACCAACAAATGGACCCAGATGGGCTTTGATGACTTCTTGGAAAGAACCAAAACTACAGCTTGGTTATAAGAACAAATAACAAACTTGCAGTTGGCAAACAAATCCTCCCAAACTACTAAAACCACCCAAATAGGCATAAGTTCTAGGAATGTAATGTCTCTCTTATGTTCTTGGGACCAAGATTCATGCCAAGGTTCAAAAAATCATTGAAACTGAAAAATGCATCCGTGCTCAACCTTCCAGCTGCATCTGTAAATGAATGCAGGAAATGGGTGGAAAACTATTCTTCTTTGCAAAGGCAAATGCCTTTTAAGTCAAACAAAAAATATTTGCCAGATCTGAAGATCTTCCCAAACATGGCATGCAGACTTTTACCCAAAGGTGTTTTTGTCTACCTCTTCTCAACAACTTTGCAATTGATCTATTAAAAGGCCTTCCCTGGGAGCCCAGCCTTGCAAGCAAAATTTAGTAGGTCTTAAAGCTTTAGCAAAAAAAAAAAAAAAAAAAAAAAAAAACAAGACTTTAACCATAACCAGTTCTTTTCTAACTGCATTATCCAGATAATGGCAGATAATGGTGTAATAATAACATTGGGGAGTTGACGGGTGAGTGGACTAGGCTACCTACACTGATGATTTCTGGAAGAATCTGCTCCATGACACTCCCATGCAGAAATACCATTCTGTTTTGCCTGATCAAAACTTCCTGCTGGGATCATCCCCTCAGGCATAAATGCCCTCAGGGGTGTCAATTGTTCTTTCTTGGCTAAATAATTTAGTGGCCGGGTGTCCCATTCCACAAAGGAATGAATATAGTTAATCCAATAGGCCAGTCAGGAGCACTGGCCCCTGTTAAAGGCCCAGCATGCTTTAAGTTTGCTCCCATCTTCATTCAAAGCTGGAAAAGCTGGAGACTTGTGCTTACCTACCATAACACTCAGCCATGTGGAGACATAGCATTCATCCAACTACAATGCCATATTGGTGACTTGCAGCTTCTGAAACTAGTAATCATAAAGAAACTATGCTACCCAACCTTGAAAATGGTAGGTCTCTCTTATGGTATGACATGTATGGTATGAAGGTATGACAGGAGTGGGAGAGTTGATGTTGTTCTCTTTCTAAAATGACCACAATATAATGAATAAATTCTGCTTGCCATTTGTCCCAATTATTTACATGGGAATGACCAGCCTGCCTCCTCTCCAGAGTAGCTAGAGCCACTACCAAATATTTTGCTTTGATCAAGTCACCTTCCAAAACTCTTTGAATACTGCCAGAATCCAAAAGATCAAAAATGTCCACAAACTCACATCTTAGAATGTTGTCTGTAACAGACACTGGTATGTGAATTGTAATAAATGGTTTATGTGAGACCATTGCCAGCCCAAGACTGGACATCTTAGGTAACTTAACAGCCTGAGTAGTCAGCAAAAAGGCATTTTGCCATAGGGGTAACTGTGAAATTCTTGCAGTAGTACCAAGTACTGAAGGGGGAACAATAGTATCGTCAGACACTGAAGACTTTTGTTGAGGAGGGCATAAACCTTCTTCTGTAACTAAGTCAAAAATCTTTAACCTCCCATCCTTTGACAGAGAATCTAAAAACTCTAGATGTATTCTTTGCCTAGATGAGCCTGTCCAATATCTGCTTCCTCAATATCTGCAACTTTACCTACCTGTTGTGCAGCGAACCTTTGGTAAAGATTGAAACAGGGTCGTGTTCCCACATTTGTTTGATTTTTCTGAGCCCCCCCCATCTCATTCTCTTGGCCAAAGTGCCTCCCTCAACTGATCCAGCTTCAAGCTCTTGATCATCTTCAGTTCTCCTGTTGAACAACATCGAAGAAGAAGCAGTCTGCTGTCCACCTTTGGCTACCTCCTCAAAAAAGGAACTTGCCTGCAAAGCAATGTTATCCGAAATCACCTTCAACTCCAAAATAGATGGCAATGTTTATAAAAAAAAAGTTAATAATCATTAGCTAATACTATATACAAACTATTAAGTGGGAAAAAAGCCTGAAGAAGTGTTAGTTACTGATGTCAATGATAAATAACATTGGATCATATTAATTCATCAAATTAACTTATTTTAAGTATAAAGTAACAAATTTTAGCCATCATGTGAACTTCTGGTTGAAAATTTTCTAACCTGTTAGTAAACTTTCCACATTTTGCCCATTTGATCCACATTATGAGAGGTAGTGTTAAGCCTTTGGAATCAATACACAATAAACAACCTGCATAATACCACTTGCGACAAGAAGGAAGTAAACAAAACTTTGACCAGCCTAGCTTCAAACCCGGAATCTTTGGAATTAAAAAAAAACTAAAAAAAAATAGCATTGACAAGCAGTACCATCACTATACACTAAAGAAGTGAGGATGCACATAACTTTAGATGAATGAAAAGGGAGAGTGTGGAAAAAAAGGTGAAATACTCCATTTAAGGAATCCTGATAAACAAACTCAAGTGAAACAGATGAGGGCCAAGCTACAATAAACACTGAAATTAAATCCTATTGTCTTATCCAGCTGCATATCTAAAATATAAATTCTCTTGTTTCATTGTTATGATTTTCTATTGTAGTATGCCAGTCTACACACCATTTTCTTGTGTTTAAACCTAACAGCAATAGGTTCTAGGTTCATAGGTTCATAGGTAGGTACTAGGCTGTCTGCCTGAAGGCATTTATAAGCCTAGCAGCATGTGTTGGCTTTTGCCACCCCCTTAGATTAGTTCCCTGTGCCTCTGTCTAGCAGAGCCACTGAAGTGATCCCCGGGGTAAACTTGCTGTTTCCCATCCACTCGTCAAGGTTTTTCCTGAAGAGTGTTAGTGAGGGCTCTGCCTAATGTAGATTGGAATCTTGTTTCAAAGTAAGGGAAGTGTCTGGGACCGGAATCGATCCCTCCAGCATGTCCTATTTATTGTTGTGGTGAGGTTTAGATCCCTAGAGCATGTGGATCGAGGGGATATGGTTTTCTTTAGGTGGAGCATGTCCATCAATTCTGGGTTGGACATGGCCATGTATGTCAGGCAGAGATCACCTCTGAGTAGGCAGTATATGACCGAGTACAGCTGGAGTTTCTTCAGTCAAGCTGCATAGGGCATCTGTTTGAGGCCAGTGATCATCTTGGTGAGGTACTTTTGTGGTCTTTCCAGCTGTTGCAGGTGTCTTGTAAGGTACATCCAAAATGGGGCATTGTACTCCATGATGGGTCTGAGGAGTGATGAGTAGAGGGGCACAATTACCTCTTTTGATCTGGATGCGAACCCTTTTGTGATTAGTTTAGCCACATAGAAGGATTTTCTAACCACTTTGGCAATATGATTATCAAAGGAGAGATTACTATCTACTTGGGTCCCCAGATCCCTTATTACATCTTCCATATTTAGGGGACTACCACCTATGTGGTAGTTTGTGGGTACTTTGTTTTTCCAAAGGGGATGACTATGCACTTTTTGGCATTTAGCTTGAGACCATGATTTTGACACCAGGTATCAATCTCAGAGAGACCCTTTTAGAGGATGTTTGTGTCAGCTGGAGAGTCAGTTATAGCCCCTAGTTTGCAGTCGTCTGCGAACTTGATCAGCCATAGTCCTCCTGTGCTTGCCTGTACCTCTGAGAAGTATATGCCGAACAGGAGGAGTCCTAGGACTGAGCCCTGGGGAATGTCACTTGTAACTGGTTTAGAGTCAGACCTAGCTCCTGCAACTCTTACCATGTGGGTTCTGTCCGAGAGCCAGTTGGCAACCCATCTTGTGACATAGGGGTTTATGTTCAGGCAGTTAAGCTTGTATATAATACCAGAATGGGGAATGATGTCAAAGGCCTTTGCGAGGTCTAGGTAGGCTGTGTGTACCACCTTTTCCTCATCTATAGCCTTGGTAACTGTCTCAAAGAAGTCCACCAGGTTCAGGAGGCATGATCTGCCCTTAACAAAGCCGAACTGGGTAGGGTCCAGTGTTTGGAAGTTCCCAGTGTCTCTGTTAATGAGTTCCATGATGATGCACTCCATAGCCTTGCAGACCAAGCTAGTCAGGCTTATAGGGCAATAGTTCCCAAGGTCTGTTGTGGATCCACTTTTGTGGAGTGAATAACCATTGCTGTGCACCACTCTATGGGTATGTAACATGTGGAGAGGCTGAGTTTGAACAGTGTGTTTAGGTGAAAGGTTAGTTCGTCTTTGAGCTCATGTAGGACTCAGCCTGGGACACCGCCCGGTCCCATTGATGCTGTGTTTCTTGTGGTTGGTAGACAGGAGCCATGGGAGTTGTGAGGGGGTGAGTCACTTTGTTTGGCTCTGTTGTTGGTCGTGGGTTCATTGTGGTAGTGGTTGGGTAGTGGCGATCCATGGGGTTTTTGCAGGCATGAGCTACATTTATTTTGTCTGTGTTCTTTCTGTTGGCCAGGGTGACCTTTGATTTGGTGCTCGCTCGGTGGTGGTGTTGGGTTCATTTAAGAGGACTCGTGATGCTTGAATACTTGGTGGCTTCATGTAAACTGCTCTTTTGGTGGTGGTGTAGTAGCGAATGGGGGAGTTTGTCTGTTGCTTTGTTTCTTGAGGAGGGTGTGTGCCATTTTCTTGGGTCGAGATTTTCCCTGTGAGGAACAGTAGTCAGTTGCACATGTGCACGTAGTGATAATGGCCATAGGGGAGGATTAAAATAGGGCTTGGTTAATCTTGTTTTCGCTCTGCCCCTCCGTCAAAAAAAAAAAAAAAAAAGTTGCTGATGTGTTACTGGTTATGTTTTGTTGCTCTGTCTCTTGCTTATGATAAATGTGTTGGTACTCAACTTTTATTGTTTTATTTGTAATCGGAGGGCAAAGCCCCTCCCAGAGAGAGAGACATTCCCCATTGTACTTATCACTGTGTTTGTGTGATGCCGGATCTGGTTGTTTGAGGGGATGAGTGCTTGACTAGCCGTTCGGGCTCTTCCCTTCTCCCATGGGAAGCTGTTTGTGTTTGGTTGTCCAGTGCGTTATATTACAGGCAGTTGGGAAACTGCAAGAAAATGGGGGGTTTTGAAAGATCGCTACTGTCGATGATAGTATACATGCATTTCTAGTTGGCTATACAGGGTGGTGAGGACAGTTTTATTTTATTTTGTTTAGTTATCATTTTGGCAGTTATGCTGGTTTGGCCACAAATGCATGCTTTGATGGCTGTTGGTGGCTTTTGACTTCCGGCACGCCCAGCTGGTTTTGACATTGTGGGGTGAGTTTGTTTTCTTTTACTCAAGGTGGAATGGGGTGGATGTTGTGGCGTCTCTATGGCGGGTAGTTTGGCTGGTTGTGTTTGGATGGTTAAGATCCACTCAGGTGGACCTGGAGCATCTGTAGAGAGGTTGAGTTGCTGACCTGTGGATCCATTGGGGGAGTGGGGCACAGTTGAAGTTGGGACAAATAGCAGTGACCAGAGAAATGCAGACTTAAGTCTGTTGTAGTTAGACCTCGGCATTTAAGATAAAGTTCATCGTCAGAATGCAGCATTTATCTCGGACTGAGATTACAGCATTTGGTACTGTTTGCTGACAGTTCATCCTTGCTTGCTCACCATTGGGAAGGCATTACACTAATCAGACCTTTAAAAGCATTAGAAAATGAACTGTAAGTTGCTGCGACATGCAAAGTTTCCTCTTGCTAACAAAGGGTGTCTGTAGGGTCTAAGTCTGTTCTAGTCAAATCATACAACTGATGACTGAAATCGGTTCAGAGTATCCTTTTCAAACACTTTTAAAGGCTTTCCTTCAATTGCTTCCTATGCTGCTCTTTGGTGATATTTCTTAAAGCACAGAGAGATTCTCTATACTATAGAGAGATTTAATCAAGTGGCCAAGATACATGCCATTTCTTCTTGAAAACTTATTTTACTGAAATAGTTTAAAAATGCATAGCACTGCATAATAACTTACACATCCACACGAAAAACACAAAAATAATAAAAATTAAAAAAAAAAAAAAAAAAAAAAAAACATTGATGTTGCCAATGTACTGACTATCAAATGTCCATATAAAATATATATTTCTCAGTGGTCCCCATAGTAAAGCATGCTGGTTCATTCTTTTTCATGTATTTTGGTAGGTCTGCACCAGATTATGTTTTTTTTGAGAGACAAACCTGAGGGTGTCCCCATTCTAAAGGTTAGGCATATTCCTCATCATATCCACCCAGTAGTTTGATAACCTTGAAATCCCAGTATAAGCAGTACAACAGGGCCAAATAATATAAATTTGTTAGGATGCTTGATCTGGTGTGTGACATCAACAGGACTTGCTGGAGAGACAGATTTGTCTCACAGAGGTTGTCCCACCATTAGAACAAGCTTCCTATTCATTTTATTTATTTATTGATTTGACATTTGTTGATTGGGATAGTCCAATTGGGCTAGTGCCCCTTTTCAGCAGAGGCCCAAGGAGAAAAGCTCTACGTATATCTCATCAACAAAAATTACAGTGTTGAAATAACGTGTGGTAGGATACATACAACAGATAGCATGCCCTCATTAGCCCTATTTAAGCTCAATTTGGACAATTGGATGGGTAACTGGAAATTCACCCTGGGAGGGGTTCCACCTGAGCCCCACTTGGACAGGGGCAATAGGTGCAGATTTTAGTGTCTGCTTGAACCAGACACCCTTGGGAACACGGTTTGAACTTGGCTAGTGTTTTAGGGGCCCTGGGGCCATTAGACTAATCACATCCTATGATCCTATGATGGTGGTACATTTCTTCATGGTTTGGCAGGATAGGTTGTCCTTGAAGATGCCTAGGAATGTTTGTTATGTACTTTGGATGTTTTACATGTCTTTTTCTTTCTTGCAGATGGGGTCTTGAAATGCTGCAGCTGTAATTTGGAATAGGTGGGTATAAGTTGGAGCCTACTCATTATTAGAGAGTTTAATTTTGCCTTTTCTTTGTAGATGGAGGTGTGCCCAGTACCAGTTGTGGCGATACAGTGAATTTGCAGATGATGGAAGCAGTGGTGCGTGAAGAGGTTACACAAGGGGGAACCCAGAGACTCCCCAGACTCCGGAATAGATTGCCCATACATGTCAAGCAGAGTGCCTCTTTGGACCTCTTCAAGAGGAACCTTGACGATTGGATGGGAGAAAGGAAATTCACCCCAGGGATCACGTCAGTTGCCCTGCTAGACAGGGGACCAGGAAAGTAAATAATGTGGGAAGAAATAGCCAGGGAATTGTTATGGCTAGGCTTGTATAGGCCCTAGGGCTGATAGCCTAGTACCAACCTATGAACCTATGAACAAGTGAGCAACAGTTACTGATGGAAATTGCTGGAGTCCAGAAGGTATCATGTGGTGGCTTAAAAAGGGGATTTTAAAGATGCAGTCTTGGAATGTGGCAGCTGTACCTAGGAATAGATGGTGGTGTGCCGAGTACCAGTGGGGGTGATACACAAGGACTTCACAGATGATGGAAGCAGTGGCGAGCGAAGAGGTTACACATGGGGAGCACAAGGTGGCAACAGTCACTGAGTGAAATTGCTGAAGGATAGAAGGCATCATGCAGTGGCTTGGAAAGGGGATCTGAAAGGTATCGTTTTGATAGGACGGATGTTTTGCCACTGGAATGGGGCACAAGGTGGGTCCAAGTAATCACGTTATTAAGGTATAGTAGAGCTCTGTGTTCAATAAGCGAGAGCTGATTATTGCATTGGTATAGGGGGTAAGTAAGGAAGAGGTAGGTAGGGTGGGCCAAGGGGGAAACAATTGGGAGACGGTTTGTGGGACGGTTTGTATGGAGTGTGGGGATGAGTAGTCACAACATTCATAGGAGCATAGGACTTATTAGGTTAAAGCCCTATGGCTCTTGTCAATTTTGTGAGTAGAGTTTTAGGAAGCATGGTAGGTAGCCGGTTGTTGGGGTAGTTTTAAAACTAGGTGCATTGTTACAGGGGTGCTAGAAGTTTTAAAGGAAGTTTGGGTGCAGGATAAGGCTATGGTAGGACAGGTCTTAATTGCCTACTCGTGGTATAGGTAATATAAGGAAAGAGCTCTCCAGGGGGAAAGGGCAGGGCCAAACAGAGGTTAAGAATGGTTCAGTAATGAGCAAATTGGGGGTGTTTATGGCTGGGTATGTAGAGTATTTTGTTGCTGAGCATAGGTGGGTTTTCGGGAACTAGGCCAAGGGGTGCTAGTTTTGCTAGCTAACGTAGGGCATTAAAGTTGGAATTAGACTGTTCCCTACAGTAATGGAGTTGTTGCACATATAAAACTGGGTAGTGGGTGGGTTAAGGTGATATGCTACAGATAACAAGGTTTTGAGTGAGAGAATTGCTACTAGCTGTTTGACTGGGTGCCATCTTGAGTTTAAGGGGTTATAGTTTGTGGTTTTGTTGTGGTCATAGGCTGTCAATACATCCAGGTTGAGCCATGATTTCAGCTTTGAAGGCAGAGGGCTTAAAGGGTATGTGTTATCTTGGTGTGGATGTTCCGGTGTTACAACGGGGTCACGGTAATCCTACTTTATTTAGTTTCATTGGGGTGTGTTTCATTGATGGCATGGATTGGAGTTTATAATGGGATTCTAAGGTGCTTTACAGATGATGGGTACACCAAATGATGTTTGGCTTGACCATTCCCTTTATGGGAAGTGGATTGAACAAATGATGTTTAGCTTGACCCTTCCCTTTATGGGAAGTGGATTGAACAATTTGGGTAGAAGGGAGGGGGAACAGCCTGGTCAGACTGGTTGGCAGAGAAGAGGGATAGGCTTGCCCTCTTCTGTTCCCCCTCTGATGTCTGGATGTTCATTTCAAGGATCTGGGGAAAGGAAATGAGTAGCTGGAGGAAGCTTGCTGGATAGATAACCAAACTGAGGTAAGGATGGTGCTTATTTGGTGAAGGTAATTCAATGGATGGTGTATGAAGTGAGTTGGGATTCATAAGTAAAGTAATGGAGGAGAGGTATGGACCCTGCTTGTTGGGCAGGGTGAGTAGGTACGCTACCCTGATTAACCTTGAAGTGAGATGGGATGCTGCTTCATAAGTAAAGTAAGTGAGTAGAGGTATGGACGCTGCTTAATGGGGCAGGGTGATTAGGTACGCTGCCCTGATTAACATTACAAGGATGTTATGCTGTATTTAGAATGAATTATATCATAAATAGTTGTAATTAATAAAGTTGGTGATCAAAGCTATGTTATGGAAATGTAATAAAGGTCATCAAATGTCATTTGGTGTGATGTGTATTATAGAAGGAGACAAGGCAAATAAAGTTTGGCAACAAACTAAGTTGTCCCAGGACATCTTCATAGGGGGATTAGGTAATATTAGGGAGAGTTAAGTGGGTTGGGGAGGTGAAAGGATTAAGTGGAGGCAGGGATAGTTGGGAGGAAATGAGATAATGATGGGGAGGGGCTTAAGAGGTTTAGTCTGGTGTAGATGGGTTAAGCAATCACATTTTGGCGTGAACTTCCCACCCACCCGCCCTCTTTTCGTTGGTGGGGAGTAGGTTTATTTATCAGTGTGGGTAGGCAGAGAAGAGGGATAGGCTTGCCCTCTTCTGTTCCCTCTCTGATGTCTGGATGTTCATTTCAAGGATCTGGGGAAAGGAAATGAGTAGCTGGAGGAAGCTTGCTGGATAGATAAGCAAACTGAGGTAAGGATGGTGCTTATTTGGTGGAAGGTAATTCAATGGATGGTGCATGAAGTGAGATGGGACGCTGCTTCATAAATAAAGTAATGGTGTAGAGGTATGGACCCTGCTTGTTGGGCAGGGTGAGTAGGTACGCTGCCCTGATTAACATTGAAGTGAGATGGGACGCTGCTTCATAAGTAAAGTAAGTGAGTAGAAGTATGGACGCGGCTTACTGGGGAAGGGTGAGTAGTTACGCTGCCCTGATTAACATTACAAGGATGTTATGCTGTATTATATCATGAATAGTTGTAATTAATAAAGTTGGTGATCAAAGCTATGTTATGGAAATTTAATAAAGGTCGTCAGATGTCATTTGGTGTGATGTGTATTATTGAAGGGGACCGGGACAAAAAAATATTTGTGAATATTTCATTATGACGTATTCTGGGGTACTACTCAGTAGCGGAGCTATGAACAAAAATGACTCTATAGGCTTATGTTCCAGTAGAAGGAAAAGAAATCAGTTATAAATGACATTATGTAGTGTGGTTTCTTTTAACATCCAGCTACATCATCAGTATTTAGGCTAGTTATGTCTTTCCAGAATCCTTCAGCTTTGTTCTTTTCAGAATACCTGGGGCCATCCGGCATTTATTACTAGCCCTACAGATCCTTCAGCATTTTGTAGTGCAAACACCTAAACCTCTTAGTGCAGGAAATCTGGGCAAAGCCTGAAATAATGGTGGAGGGGGGGGGGGGGGCAAAGACACAAAAATAGGCAGAGATTTTAAATATTGCTCTTAATAAACTTAGTTGTTAGAATAATACGGTTTGAGTTAGCATACATTTTCTGAAGGATAAGTCTGAACCTCAGATCTTCCCAGAGATTTGCCAAAAAACTACAGGCTTCATGAGGAACAGACCAAAATGTTGAGCCACAAATCTGAGTATTCTGCGAAAATTTGGGGAGTTGAGAGGTATGATACAGTGGGCACAGAGGCATTTCTGCTTTGGCATTTTATCTGACCATTCTTCTAAAGCTTGATATGCCTGTTCCTCTGTAAAATGATGTCAGCAAAAAATATATATGCACATAGATCAGTAGATAGATAGATAGATAGATAGATAGATAGATAGATAGATAGATAGATAGATAGATAGAGAGGCAGATAGATAGATAGATAGATAGATAGATAGATAGATAGATAGATAGATAGATAGATAGATAGATAGAGAGGCAGATAGATAGATAGATAGATAGATAGATAGATAGATAGATAGATAGATAGATAGATAGATAGATAGATAGATAGATAGATAGAAAACAATATTTGTTTGTATGTGTATGCATGTGACCACAGACTACAGAAACATGTCACTGAGCTGGATGATCATGTATAGAATCTGCATCCAGCAACTTTGACATGGTCACAAGAGCTCAACTCAAACAGAACTACTTGCTTTGATTAAAACAGTTTCACATGCATCAGAAGAGCTGACATCTCCTGCTTAAAACATTATGATACCCCTGTAAACAACCATGGAAAAAACAAATATGTAAATAAATAAATACGCAAATAAGGAAACAAATGATGAGGGATATTGACAGAGGAATGGATAGAGCTTAAATGGCCCTGGCAGAGTTAAATTGAGGATATTTAAGTATCATAAAGCTGTACAAGATATCAATGTATGAGATGCTATGAATCAACAATCTCAGCATTTGTCTAGATCAACGCCTAGGAGTAATCAATAAAAACACTGTTTTGGCCCTTTAACTGCTATGGAGGAGTAGGGCCCGGTAAAATGATTCAATTCATAATGATTTTCTTGCACTTGTGTGCATTTACTACACAGCTGCTACATCTGTGGTGGCACAGATGATGAAGGGTGGCATCACTGAATAAATTTGCAACTTATCTGAAGGAAGTCATGTGCGAATCATCAGTTTTTTTGAATAATTTCATTACTGTATTTGCTTTTTGAGCATTCCTTACCATTAAGTTATCTACAGATGGAAAATCTGAGACATCACTAAGTATGAGAGCTACTGTTTGAATAACTCAGTGATGTGGTTTTAGAGAAGGATGGTATAACAAATAAGAGACTGTGATGAAAATACTTGACAGTAATATAAGTTTTATGATTACATACATCTGGTAATGTTATTACACTTGATTATTGTACAACAATGGAGCATCGAGTTTCTAGTAACTGGGTGATGGTAAGGATCCTTTATACTGGGAAAATTGAAGGCAGATGTGCTGGGTGCATATAATGGTATTTTTAATCCATGTTTATTTGTTTGCTTATGTGTGCCTGGAAATTCCTACTGGGCACAATGAACCCTTTTCAGTGAAGGCCCAAGAAGAAAAGCACCAGTACAAAAAATACACTAGTAGAACTGTTATATACTGGGTATATACATGCATAAAGGCAAAAAACATAGTAACAAATTATAAACTTTTAAGTTAAAATTCTATGTACTATGCATAGCTGAATGGAAAAATACTGAGTCATGCCGGAGGCTATATTATACATTATGATGCAGGGTTTACATTTTTTTACAATATAGTTGAAGTTGTTAATTATAGATAACAATAAAGTGAAAAAGTGAAACAGAAAATAATCCACAGAATCATAATATTATGTTCATAAACAGAGCCTATGTGGTAGGTGTTGCAGAGCAGGTCACAGTTATAATGGCTACAGTGAGATCAGTAGAAGACACGGGCCACAATTTGGCTGTAGATCACAGGAAAAAGACAGAATGATTTGCATGTGCACTATAATACACTGCATGTTTTACTGGAGCACGTTTCCAGCACATTTTTCTTCAAATGACATGATCACTTGCATCATCTTTCAAGGGACAGTAAGCATATTAACAACCTTAAAAAAGGAAAATGGAATAATTTAGCTGATTATGACACTGCATGGCAAACTGACAAACTAAAGGCAAAGGATGAAGCGTAATTTTTCCTGTGTGCTACTCAGGTAGCTTTCACCACGATAAAAGCAGAGAAAAAATTACATGCACAACAAAACATCTCTGTTTTAGCACAAGATAGCAATGATTTAGCTAGTTTTGACTGTATCCAGCTAGAAGACTATATTTACAGGGATCTGTACAGATCCCCGACAGCACTTTCTGCCGAAGCAGAAATCAACGAACATACATAACTGAAAGTGCTGTTCACTGTGGTCGTGCCAGAGAATTCCCCTTTCCCCACTGTGGTGCGACCTCGGAGTGAGAATATAAAAAAAGTAGGGGGGAGGGGGCACAGCCCACCACATGGGGGTGCAGGGGGGCTTGCCCCCCTGCATAAAAGAAGATTTATTGTTTTTTTTTTGTTTTTTTTCAAATGGACTTTAACAAAAGCGCTTTTTTGGTGAAAGCGCTTTCATTATAGTGTGTTTGGTTATTGTGGATTCGGACTATTGAACTTTAGTTCAATAGTCCTAGATCCATTTACAGATATGGTGCAGAGAGGAAAAAATTCCAAGTTATAGGAGTTTCAAGCATAGTTTACAAATATTTGCATTTCTGTGGATATTGTTAACTGGGTGTAATAATAGTCCAATCACAGCGAGGTACAAAATATCTTAAACTATGAGGCTTACAAGCATGCAGTGCAAGAAATGCTAACCCATTGTATGTACTTAATCAGACTTAGTATTAAACAGATGTGGCATTCTTTACATTTGAATGACAGGCTGAAGTAAAGAGTACAGCAGCTGCAATCTTTGTATTTGAAGGACAGTCTAGTATCTGCTTACAGAGGAGAACAGTTATTCAGCTTACACTACAGTTACAGCACTGGTAGTAATCTGATTTTCAGTAGTTCAGGTAGATGTATTCTTTTTTTAATCAAGGAACGCATATGGTTATAATAACATTTCAAATATGTGCCACAAAATACAGCTTCAAATAAAGAAGCCAAATCAAATTTTCATGAATCAAGTTTACTTGCCTTTAAATAACCTATTGAAAACATTTCTGTTAAGTGATGTTGGAGGTTTCCTTTTCAAAAATGGAACATGAAATAAACTTTCATTTAAATCAGTGCTAACATGCACATTTAAAATATTCTGCCAGATAGATTCTGGGAACACAATTTAATTGGCCAAGTCATCACCTTTGTTAGTTCTAGTAGAGCACAGATATCCATAAACTTAAAATGATCTCTACCACATAATGCTTATATAGAGCATTTTTCCATGTTTTATTTTCTTGCAAATCTCAAATCAGTTTTCCCTCACCCCCTTGCTTCAATTTCCATTTTATTTTATCTTCATAGAAACCAATGCACAAGAATTTGGAAATGTATACCTGTATTCTAAAATGGCAGCTGCAAAAAACAATTAAAAGGAAATCATATGGTTAGCATGACCAACTTGCAGGACAAAAACATCATGTTGATACATGAAGCTGAAACTCCAGGAACCTATCATTTTGCATCCTATAACCTCCGGAGATTAATAAACTCAGAAAAATGTAGGTGCTAGTTGCCTGCAGATGAACAGTATATCTAGTCCTAAGACAGTATAGGACAAGAAAGAAAGAAAACAAAAGTGGAGATTTAGACAGACTGTCAGAAAAAACATGTAGCTAAGAGAATCACTCAACTGCTACCATCAAGAGAAAAGATGAGCAATTAATTAAGAGGTGTAAGAGAAAAAGAAACAGGTAGGACAACGTGTTTGCCAAAGAATTATAATACTATTTGTAGAGAAACCGAAGATTAGAACACACCTGTAACAGATTAAACATTTCATGAAGTTTGCCAATAAAATATTTTTTAAGATAGTGATACATTTGCTAAGTAAAGACTGTTGCAAACTGAGCAGCATTACTATGCACTTCTGTCTGTCTTTAAATGAGCAGGGCAGATAATTGAAGAGGCTTTGGAATAGCATATCATTTTAAATTCAGATGAGCAAGTTTTTTTATTATAGTTTTATTGATTACATTAAAGTCAGGTTGATGTGTGAGTTAATTATTTATTAACAACTTAGCTTGCAGTTTATTTTTCTAGATTATAAGATTATAGGGTTACAGAAAATATAAGGTGACTGAGTTGCAGGAACATTTACTTCTTGCTAATATCCACCCTCATGCTGTACCCCCCTTCTTAAGAAGAGCAAAATACATGAATAAATGTATTGTTACACATCCAGTCATCCATGTTTAATTAGAATGGTGCAATGGAGACACTTTGTTCAACTTATAGGAGAAGTCTGTTCCAAAGGTAGGGTAGACAATGGACAATACATTTGTCTCTCCAGTGTGTGTTATGTATGTGCTAGTGGAAATTTAAGCCACGTGTTTTAGTATCAGTGGAAATTTTTCACTCAAAACCATGCAATAAATTAAGGAAGATGGTGTCCCCTATAGCACAGAACATAAGGCAGAGGTCACTCTACAATATCCTATAACAAACCAAGTAAATGGATAGTTCTTAAAGTCTTTTCTGGTAGCTTAAGAACTTTATGTCAACAATCTTCTTAGTTAAGAGCCTTGGTGTCTTTCAATTTGCTTAATATGTCTAGAAAAGTATATCCTGAAGGTGGTGTTATACTGAATAACTGGCACAGCTAGGAATGCACACAGAGCAATGATAACTTCTTTTGACCTGGATGATAATTTTTAAATATTAGCTATATGAACAAGAAATATTTTTTATTAAATATTTGCTATGTGAACTAGAATAATTTTCTGACTACTGTTGCTACATGGTAGCTGAAGGGAAGGGAATTTTCAACCCAGGTTCCAGGTTTGAAGATCCTTGACTACGTGATCATTTTGGAGTGATATACTGGCTATAGTGTTCTTGAAGGGAGAGTGTTATTTACCAGATATGTCAATACCACACTTTTCAACATTTAATTTTAGCCCTTCTTCCATATATCACATGTTTGCAGGGGTTAGTTTCTGCTGTCATGAACTGGTATTAGAGAGAGATTTGACAATAATATCCAGTTGGCAGTCATCTGTAGACATAGTTAACCAACTGATTCTACATCTGGAGATCAGAGAAAGAGATGCTGAAAAGCAGGGGTCCCAGTACTGACCTCTGGAGCACACTAATAGTTTCCTTCATACTTTCTGAGGAGGTGTCTTCAACCTTACTTTTGTGGGTTCTCTTCATCAGACACCTCATCGTGTTCAGATCTACTTTTAAGGATCTTAGTTTATTATCAATGCCAGTATAAGTTATAGTAGTGAATGTATGGCCAGATCCAAATATGTTATATGAACGGAATGACTGCTGTCTATAGCCTATGTGGCCTTCTCAGAAATTAACTAAACTGATTTTACAGGATTTCCCTTGGACAAAGCCAGACTGTTGTATGCCTAGCTTAATAAGTATTTTGATGTCATAATCCATGAGGTAAGATAAGATTTGTTCCATGACTTCACAAATCAAATTAATCAGATTAGAGGGTCCCTACTTTCCTGGTTCCATGGCAAAGCTACCCTCATGTAGGAGCATCACCAGCGCAGTTCATAGGTTCATAAATTGATAGGTTGGTACTAGGCTATTGACCCTAGGGCCTATACAAGCCTAGCCATAACAATTCCCTGGATATTTCTTCCCATGATATTTACTTCCCTGGACCCCTGTCTAGCAGAGTGACTGATGTGATCCCCAGGGTGAAGTTCCTATCTCCCATCCAATCATCAAGGTTCCTTTAGAAGAGGGCTAAGGAGGCATTCTGCTTGACATGTATGGGCAGTCTATTCCAGAGTATGGGGAGTCTCTGGGTCAGGAACCTATCCCTCTAGCATGATTATTTCACTGTGATGACAATGTTTAGATCCTTGGAGCATGTGGCTCTGAGGGAATGGGATTTCTTTAAGTGTAGCATGTCCAACAGCTGAAGGTATGTTAAGCAGAGATCTCCTCTAAGTAGACGATATACCACAGAGTATAGCTGGAGTTTTTTTAGATGGTCAGCATAGGGCATCTGCTTTAGGCCTGTGATACTTTTAGTGAGGTATTTCTGCAGCCTTTCCAGATGTCTTGTGAGGTGCATACTCTATAATGGGTCTAATGAGGGATGAGTACAGTGGGATAATGGCCTCCTTTTTTCTGGATGAACAGCCCTTAGTGATGAGGTGTGCCACATAGAAGGATTTCCTGACTATTGATGTGATGTGGTTATCGAAGCTGAGACCACTGTCCACCTGTGTCCCTAAGTCTCTCATCATACTTTCAGTGTTTAGTGTACAGCCACCTATGTGGTAATTCATGGGTACATGTTTTTCCCAATGTGGATAACTATACATTTCTTGGCATTAAGCTTGAGTCTATGGCTCTGGCACCAAGCATCTGTTTCTGTAAGGCCCTTTTGTAGAATATCCTCATAATTTGTGGATTCAATAATGGCTCCCAGTTTGCAGTCATCTGCGAACTTTGTTAGCCAGAGTCCCTTAGTCTTGGCCTGTACTTCAGAGAAGTAGATGCCAAACAAGTGCGGTCCCAGAACTGAACCCTGAGGTACTCCATTTGTCACTTGTCTGGAGCTGGATTTGGAGTCAGCTACTTTAACAGTCTAGGTTCTGTCAGTAAGCCAGTTGATGTAGGGATTTATGCCCAGCCTAGTAAGTTTATCTATGATTCCAGAGTGGGGGATAGTGTAGAAGGCCTTGGCGAGGTCCAGATAGGCAGTGTGGACTACTTTACCCTTGTCCACAGCTCTGGAGACTGATTCAAAGAAGTCAATCAGGTTCAGTAGACAAGATTGGCCCATCACAACAGACTGGGTGGGGTCCAGTGTTTGAAGGTTGCCAATGTTTTTGTTTATAAGTTCCATGATAATGCGTTCCATGCCCTTTCAGATTAGGCTTGTCAGACTGATGGGATGGTAGTTCCCAGGATCTAAGGTGGATCCCCCCTTGTGGTGTGGGATAACTGTAGCTGTGCGCCACCCAGTGGGCATGAAGCCTGAGGTGAGGCTATGATTAAACATGACAATTAGGTCAGATGCCAGTTCATTTTGTAGTTCATGTAGTACACAGCCCGGGATGTCATCTGGTCCCATGAATGCTTTATTCTTAGGTTTGGAGAGTGCACTTTCTACCTGTGTGGCCATGATTACCGAAATTTGGCAATCTTTTGGTATTAAGATGGGCCATTTAGGGGGTGAGAGGGGTGTGAAGTTGGCACTGAATCGATCTGCCAGGATATTGACAATATCCTTGGGATCAGTATATTTAATGCCATTCTGTTGTAGCTCAGGGCAGATCTGAGCATTGCCACTTAGATTCTTGACATAACTATTGAATGACTTGTGGTTGTCTTTGGAATCTTTGGCAATTTTATTTTCATAACTAGCTTTGGAGGATTTTATGAGGGATCTCAGCTTCTTACTTAGGCTGGTAAGGAAGTTTTTTGCATCCTGGGATTTTCCTCTTCTGCAACAGTTTCTACCTTCTGTTGTATAGTTTGCTTATGGCAGGGGACCACCAGACTGGCCTCCTTTTTTTGGAGGAGAGCATCTTGTTTCTATTTTGGGATGGCACAATTCATGCATGAGTGGATGTTCTCGTACAGTACCTTAGTGTAGGATTCAGCAGTTGAACTTTCAACTCCCGTCTGCATGGGTATCATGAAGTTTGTCACTTCTGACTTGAGTAGCATGAAGTTGGCTTTGGAGAAGTTTTTTATGGAGGTTTCCTTACTTGGGGGTGGGGGTGGGATGTGGATGTCAGGGGTGATTTCCTTATGGTCAGACCTGTCCAATGAGGGGGTGACCACTGGTGTGGAGCATCTATCTCCCATGTTGGTAATGGCCACTTCTAGGATAGTGGAGCCCCTGGTGGGACAATGGATTAGTTGATCCAGGGCATTGGAATTTATGAATTTCAAGAACCATTGGGAAAAGGTTTTGGTACCCGAGTAGTTTTCCCAGTTAATGGCAGGATAGTTGAAATCATGCAGTATTAGGGTGTTTGGTTGTATCTTAATATTTTCCAGTATGTTTAGAAAGGTATAGTGAGAATTTTCGGGCATTGTGTGGGATCTGTAGCAAGCTACAATTTGGATTGCAGTCTTACCTAGTGTTAGTTGCACCTGGAGAATTTCAAATGCATTGTGTTGGGCAACTAGCCTGAAGGTGTGAATATCCTTGGTGAATAATGACACTCCTCCACCTTTAGTGTTTCGGTCTTGGTTTGATGGCTAAAATGTGTGGTGAGAGTTGTAGCCTGGTATTGCAGGGGTGCTCTCTGGAGCCTTGAACCAGGTCTCAGTTACTGCACAGATATCGATGTTCTTCATTTTTAGGAGTGCCTCAAGAGAGTGCATTTTGAGGTTTAGACTTCTAGCATTGAGTAGCATTACCTTCAGATTTTGCATGCTTGTATCTGTTACGGTGGTGGTTTTGTCCTTTGAATCTTGCCTAAAAAAGGCAGTATAGGGGTGACAAGAGCTTTAGCCAGTAACCTGAATCCCAGGGGTGACAGGTGCAGACCATCTCTGGCAAAGCATTGTGGTTTGTCGGTCATATCGTCCCAGGCAGACAGATGCTGGATCCCCTTTGAATTACCCCAGAAGCTTAGCCAATTGTTGAAGTCAATCATTTTATCCTTATACTGTGGTATCATTCTAGGTGAAGGCAGGATGCTACCCAGGGCTAAGTCATACCTGCTTGGGCCACATGATCTGAGAGCCCTTCTATGTCTCTTTTCATGTAGTCCAGGGAGGTATGTCTCAAGTCATTCACTCCAACATGGACAATGACACAGTCGTATTTCTACTTGTTGTGGAGTGACTTTAGTGCATGCATTATGTGGTGGATCCTGGCACCCAACAGGCAGCTGGCTGTAATTTTCTCCTTGTTCTGCCTGATGAGTGGGACATCAGTGTGCCTGACTATAGAGTCACCTATGTCTAAAGTGTTGGGTATGCTGTTTTGCCTTAGTGGCTGTTGTTGGGTGGCACATGTGAGCTGTGTGTCACTTTGGTTGTGTCTGGTGTTTGTGTTTCAGCTTCGGAGGTCCTTGCTGCTTGCGCAGGTTAATGTTAAGGGCCTCCATATATGTGGGTTTAGTGTTGCTATGTGTGGGTGTTGATTTTGTGGGTTTTGAAGGGCTATGTGTTGCTTGAGGTGTAGTGCAGGTTTTAACCTTCTCCTCTTGACTGTCTAGCAGACTCTTGGCTGGAGAGAGCTTTGCTTCCAGTTTGGCTATGTAAGTTCATCTCTTGCTGGTTGTAGTGTTGGTTGGTAGGAAGAAAGGGTTGTCTGTGTACATGAGGCTGTTGCTGCATTGCCCCAGTATGCCAAAATTCACCAGGTGGACAGGAGAAATCACCAGAAGCTGACCCTTGGACATGCCTGCTTAGGTGCTTTTTTTGTAAAGTACAAGAGCTGTTTTCCATTACCTTTGCAAGGTACTTTGCAATTATAGGCTGTTTAGTGCCTATGATTAATTTCTGCTTATTAACAAGGAGAGTTGAGTGCTTATATCAGTTTAAGGCTTCCTATTGCTTTCCAGCAGGTTCTAGAGCAAGTGCTAGTCACAGGTGTTCAGATTTTAGTGCTACTACTGAGAAATCAACTAGTTCTAAGGGAAAACTAGCTCTACCCCCTCAGTTCACAGATGATTAACCTTAAATGACCTGTTCTAACTTGTGTGAGTCCTTAATTGACCTATTCTAATTTCTGTCTGACTCAAGAGCCAGAGTTGTTGTCTCTTTTCAAATTTTAATATACAGTTAAAAGCAGAATGCAAGTAAAACACAGTGCAAAAACAAATCACAGTATACAAAATAGAAAAAGGCAATAAAGTAATACAAAATACAAAAAATAAAAAGCAACCTAACCTTTCCCTCACAGCAGACTGTAGCAGAGTCTGGGTGAGCAAAGACAAATCCTGTAGCTAAACCCAGGCTAAACAATTTAAGCATCATTTTTACAGGTGCATGCTATATGTTAGGCTTCCTGATTAATGACTTGATCTTGTGGAAGTCATATATTTGGCCTTAGAGACCTCATTCAGTACAGTTTGTTATACAACTGCTTACAAGTGTGAGTATAGGATTTTTAGACTAGTATCTGGAAAAGTAGTTGACTTCGACAAGTGACAATGGAATAAAGGCATGTCATCAGTGAGCTAGTTTAGATTTTTATTCAGCTACTGAACTAAGCACATATTAAATACTTTTTACCTCTAAGTTTAGATTGATGTATTGGCAGTGGCAGCTGGTGACTTCAAATCAAATGGGAACTGGAGGAGATGGCAGAATGGGTGGAGCCAATGGGAAGGTGTGTGGTCAACAAGAAATGGAGGAGCTATGCTAAAAACCACAACAACTGGGACTTTAATTAAATACGCTGCCCTGTGTGCCACTGCCAAACCATTATTATGAGAGTCCAATCAAGAAAAAATAAATTGTAAAAGAAAAAAAATATTTCAATGAATTGGCTACATGACAGCTTACTTAATATCTAGATGGAAACAAAATGGTTGTAAGGCATGAAAAAATAAATTACTTTTTAAATACATTACTGAAATTCCAGTCAAAATCAGGTTTAGAAAAACAAGCAACACACAACTCAAACCACTTCTCCTTGCACTGCAATTCTAATTATAATGTATATTCAGCTTTATAAAAGTAGCAAGAAACATGCTGAAAGCAGCAATACCCCCACTTATAAAAATGTTTCTTATCCAAAAAAGACTTGCTGCCTCACAACAACTATCTGCTTGTTTCATGGGGAAAACATGATTAAAGTAAAAAATGAACAGCAAACAAGAAACAAGCTCAAGATAAATTGCTTAAAGAATTACTGCACAGATTGTGGACCGCACATGATAGATTGGCATTATGTTTAGTTTATGGGTAAAGCCTGAAAAGATGACTGCAAGTCTCCAACAAATGTAATGAGCTTCTGAAAATACTGTAATCCTTTCCCTAATTACAAATACTGTCATATGTATTTCAATACCTAAGGCTTATACACTATCTAGTTATGTAAATATTCTCTGCATGGCAGCAACAAATAAGCTTTCAGTGTTGGTAATTCTTTAACAGTATGCTTATTAAAGCTTACTTGCATCTTACAGTCTCAGACAAGCTGACCTGATGGTCATTAAAGCATTGCTACTTAAACACATAGAGACTGGTACTGCAATGACATGCATTTTATGAATAAGAAGCATAAATAAACAGTATAAAAATATGACAGAAAAAACAGAACATTCTGCAAAATCAAGGACAGATGAAAAGCCACTGTAGTACTTGTGTCTACCTTGGATGGGGGGATACTCTGCACACTTAGACTGCATAACTGCTCCTTGCCTTGCTTGGACACATCCAGAGTCACTACGTGGGGGAGTGTGGTACAAGTATGTCACAATTTGAAATGTCTCTAACTGACAGTGATTGTCCTGATACATTTGTCATACCTCTCAACCTCAGAGCAAGAAATATGGACAAAACCATAAACAGAAGTGGGGCAAAGGCCCAAAAATAAGGACACTTTTTAAATATCGGTCTTATAAACTTAGGAAGATAATAGAATAGTAGGTCTTGCATTAGTATGAATTTTCTGAAGGGTATAAAATCTGAAACTCAAATGCCTGTCATTATTTTCTAACTTTGATCTTTAATGATTTGCCACTAATTTGCCAGAAAAACACAATTTTATGAGAAATGGACCAAAATGTGATGCAAAAATATAAAATACACACACAATATAGCTGAGAACCTGTCAAAGAAGGGACACTTTTTTAATATTAGTATTGTTAATTTGAGCAGCTCACAAAATAAGTGAATCTGCAAGCATTTCTGAAATTAAATGTAATCTATAACTCTGATCATTACAATTATTTATTAATTGTAAACCCTCCACGTTTTCTTCCAAATTTGTCATTTTTCAGAAGGATTATAAGGGGCAGAGCAACATTTTGCACCAAAATCAAGGACAGTTGAGAGGTTTGGATAATTCTGTAAAGTTGTTTATTTGCACGTACCTTTCATCCTCTTAATGCAGGAAAACTGGGCAAGGCCAAATATATTGGGGAAGCATACAAACAGTACTAAAAATTGCTCTTGTATAAACTTAGTCAGTTGACAGAAAAACAGGTCTTGCTTTAGCATGCATTTTTCTGAAGATTATGAAGTCTGAAACTCAATGTCTGTCATTATTTAGTGACTTCATTCCTAAATGATTTGCCAGAAAACCACAAATTTTATGAGGAACAAACCAAAAATAAGAAACAGAAATCTATTCACTCTGCAAAAATCTGTATAGTTAAGAGGACCGGGGCTGTCTGAGTTTGGCGCCCTTCCCCTCCTCACAAAATCATGGTCGAATGGGGCCTCCCCCATGCAGCTATTCCAATGTCTCATTACTTGGCTATTTCACCCCATTTACCATACACAATCTAAGGTGCATACTGCTTTACTTCTACAATGGTTTTGATTTCATTTAAAAGTTTTACTTTACATTTTATAGCACAAGTACTAATAGACATGTGCTAAACAAAGCAATGCAGTCTCACAATGAATAGATTTAGCATTAAAATTTCTCTGCCCTTGAAACTCACATTCATTGAAACAGCATTGAAACCCACATTCAAAGAAAATACATCTGGTCAGTGGCAGATACAAATTAACTTTGGGCTGTTTTCAAATCATAGGCCCCTTGCACAGGAAACATACATGTGTTCTTTGATACATCTTCCTGATTGTATTAAATTATATTCCTCATATAATACAGTGCAGCTATTAGTGGGCATTTTAAATGTATTGTTTTGAACAATTTTTCAGTAAACAGTGAAACAAAATGCATGGACTAATAATGACAAAATTGCCCAGTTCAGAAAAAGTCTGTCATAAAAGTCTACTCAAACTTCTACAATCCACCAGTATCAGTAAATATGCACAATTTCTGCAGAAGTAAAAGTCATCTAAATAATTCCACATTAAAGAGATCTGTAATTAATGAAGGGGTTACTGCTAGCAAACAACTTTATATTTCATTGTTTCATCTACAAATAAAGTGCCTGTTGCCATTGAGGAATAAATTGCCTATGTTACATTAAAAAATGATAAGATAATAATATCGCAGTAGGGAATGGATGGCAAACTGATAACAGGTTCATCGTTACTAGATATCTCCACCAAAGAGGACATTCTCAGGACTACAGCATCCACCCCTTTAACAAGTACCCTACAACACAGTACAGTATCAGCAATGCATCTACATACTGTGGGAGTGGAACTCACAGCATTCTGCATCATAAGCAAGTGCACTACCTGTTTTGCTATTAACAATACAAGAAGACTTAGCATAAGCAGCATTAAACTTCTCTTCAAGCTCTCATCTCCTTGTAAAATCTATTTGACACTCAACTGTATCTTTCAACTTTGAAGCACAAGAAATCTGGAAAAGCCAAAATTTATTGGAGGGGGACAAAAGGTAAAAAAGTAGCACATTTTAAAATTGCTTGTATAATCTTGGAAAGTTGCTAGAATAAAATGTTGTGTTACCACCATGCATTTCACTGCCAAGTTTTGGACCCTGGATCCTGTCCACTACAGTCAGAGCAACACACCACTATGCCAAATCAGCTGTTTCTTGATAGACAGGTAGACAGAAACTTAAATGGCTATCATTTAGTGAATTCAGTTTTCACCATAGCTCTTAATCTCTTAACACAAAACACCTAGACAAAGCCAATAATGGAAGAATACAGCTTCCAAACATATTCAGTGAATTCAGTTGTCACCATAGCTCTCAACCTCTTAGCACAAAAAACCTGGACAAAGCCAATAATGGGGAAATACAGCCCCAAAAATAGACAAATTTCAAATACTGATATTATAAACAGAACATTGCTAGAATAAAAGGTTTTGTGTTACCATGTACTTTCTGAATAATATGAAGTCTGAAATTCAAATGCCTGTCATTATTCAAAATCCAGAAAACCACAAATTTCACAAAAACAAAAATATGAGGCAAATATTTTACAAGTGGTGGTGGGTAGGGAATTCAAGCTCTTACTACCTGCTTGCAAGGTACAAGGTTTGAGTCTAGCCACCAGGGATATTTACTGAGTTCTCTCTAGCCACCAGGTACATTTAATTGAGGCATCACACATGCAAACACACACACACACACACACACACACACACACACACACACACACACACACACACACACACACACACACACACACACAAACACACACCCTTCCTGAGCCCAGTTTGTCCATTCAATGCTGCAAAGTCCATTCAAAGGTTTAAAATCCACATTTGCTGCAAAGTCTGTTCAAAGCCCTTCCTAAATCCATGTGTTTAGTGCTGCAAGTTTGTCAAAGCCTGTCAGAGCAAGTCCTTCCCCTCCCGTGAGAGCAGGCTGCTGCTACACAGCCTGCAGATGTTGCAGTCCAATCCTCTTCCAGTCTATGCAGTTGTAGCTGCATAGACGTCTTGGATCTCTGCTGTTGAATGCTGTCTTCCTAATCCAAACTGCTGGTGAGACAGTCTGGATTCTGTGTGCATGTGCCAGACTGGTTCATCAGTAGTCTGAATATTGGGAAATACCATGAGTGCACATGCACAATGTTCTGGGACTTGCATTTGTTTTCTTTACGTTTTACTTTTATTTTTTATGTTTTACTTTTAATGCCGCGAGTGAGCATGCACTACATTCCAGGACTTGTGTTTGTTTTCTTTATGTTTTACTTTTATTTTTATGTTTTACTTTTATTTTATTTTCACGTTTACAGATTGGGGGGGGTTGCAGTCCTGCCCAATAGCATGAGCCACCCCTATGTATTGGTATAGATAGTGTGGCATCCTGCATGGAAAGATGCACTGTACCATGAATCAGGCCAATAAAAATTTGTAAATTTATGTGGTTGCTTTGATCCAAGTTCTAGTAATTTGTAAATTTATGCAGTTGCTTTGATCCAAGTTCTAGTTGTTATTTGATTAATTTAATCTGATTTATATTTATAGTAGGATAACTGAATAAGAATTAGTACTCATATTTATTAATCTAAAGTCTGTGTATAAATAAGGAAAAAAGGCATCTAATCTTGGTTTGTGTCTCTGGTATATATACATAACTAGGTGGCAATTGATTATCTGTTTCTGAAAAGCTTGTGAATCTGTAAATCTCTCTAGAATCTCATCAGTATTAGGTGTAAATAGAATGTCTATGCAATTCCTGTAAAACCATTTGATCACAAAGGAGTATTATAAATCGTTAATCTATTGTTTTGGAGTAAGAATTTTTAAGGTGATTAAATGATATTTGTGCATCCCCAAATCTTAATTACCTTTCAGTTTGTTGCTACTCTGGCATTTCATTACCATGTCAAGGACAAGAGTTGAATGACATGGTTATGTCTAAATGAATTTATAGTAAAATGAAATAAAATAAAATAGAAAAAAAATTCTGATGGGTCAATGGGGAAAATACATTTTTAAAAAGTTAAGGATGTATGAAAATATCACAGAAGAAGTAGCACTGGCTGGTAAGTAGAGTGGGACAGAAATATTAAGGTGCACATGATTTGGAGCATTTTCCTGGCTCTAGGAGCATTGAAGTGTCAGAGGATATAGGGTTCATAGAGGAGAAAGTGAGAGCTCCAAGTTATAATATGAGATCCCAGATAGGAAGGGACTGGTGAGACAATTAAAAAAAATAGACTAGCAGTAAACAAGAGAATATTAAAAGAGTCCAGCAGATAAGATGAGTTTAGAAAAGATAGTGGGAGAGAGGAAAGGGACATGAGGTCATGAATGGAGGTTGTCAGAGGAGTCCAGGCAAGTTGGATGTCAATGGAAGGTGAAGATTTAAAATGGGACATACACCATGAAACAGGGCATACCTGGAAGAAAGATGCAGAATATACAGATATTGGTGGTTAAGCAGAATGCCACAAGGTCAATAGGAAAGTGTGGGGGGGGGGGTGATAGACCACAGAAGCAGATTGGAGAGACAGAGGGCTACAGAGGCAGGACAGTGAAGCGATTCTGGAGGTGTGAAAGAGGTGCACAAGAGGGATGGGAGATTTTATGCAGCACAGGAAAAGAGACAAACAGATCAGATAGGAAGAAGGGCTGGAATTATAAGAAATGTAATGGAAAAGTTAGGGATATGAGGTTAAGGTATGTTGCAATTGACAGTGATAGCCATTTTGTGGACTTAGAAGATGCATTTGGGGATTACAAATTCAGTCAAAAAGGGGCAATAAAATTATAAGCAAGAACAATGAGACAAGTTTTTTTCCAATCATTCTCAGGCCATAAACTCACTAAGAGGTGTCAACAGTGATCAACGAGGGGTAGGAGTGAGCATTTAGCTACAGGATTTGTAAGGAATGTATGCACCACTGACTTATTAGATTATCCAACTGAGGTAGCAAAAAATAAGGTTAGGAGATATCAGAGGGATGGAATTAAAAGGTGACCTGGACACTCTAAATTGACCATAGGTGTGAGTGTGTGTGTGCAAGTGTGCGGTGTGGACGAACTACCACAGCAAGGCTAGCCCCCAGTAGTGTAAACCTTGGCTCTAGATGATTGTCCCTGTTGAAGTGACGCCCTGACATCATGTGCAAAAATGAGAAAAGGCATTGTGGGTGAATGGTTGGATGGATGGATGGATGGATGGATGGATGGATGGATGGATGGATGGATGGATGGACGGATGGATGGATGGATGGATGAATGGATGGACGGATGAATAAATGGAAGAAAAAGGGGATGGAAGTAGCATTCATAGAATTTTTATCCATGCCAGCAGGGAAAACAAACAGAAAAGAGAGAATGAGGGAGTATATTGACTAACTGTGTCAGTGGATAAGGGATAAAGTCTTGGCAAAGGTAGAGTAATGGGGGATACCTGGAGTAGGACTAGGTTTATGCAACAGACAGGCTCTAACTTGGCTCAGAAGGGAATAAAGTGTTTATAGATGAATTAGTAGGCTATAGCTTAATAATTTTGCATTTAGGCTAAGATGGAATGGGGGCGGGTGCTACTGAAACAGAAGAGTGCAGTAATTATTCAAGCATTGGAAAGAAAAAAGTAAAATGGGATGCAGAACATAGATGATGTGGATCCTAATTTGGTAGTGTTAGAAGGTGAGTGAGCTGCATGCAGTGTTGTAGGTTAGGTCGATGGACATCTCTGGTGTAACTGAAACATGAACCATCAATGTGAATGATGTGGCAGGAGGTAAAGTATAAGTTTTTAGACATGGCAGAGAAGGGACAAAGCAGGTGAAGTAGCACTGTACATAAAGGAAGGAACCATTTCTGAAGTCAAACAGATGGTGAAACACTAAACAAAGAACTGGGTTGGGAACTAGGTTAAGGTTGAAACTAGGCTAAATGCCCAACAGTTAAGATGGAGGATTGGGGAGAGTTGAATAATTTATACAGTGTTTTGTCTTCCTGTCATGTTATGGGTAGAGGATGAGAGACAGGAGGAGCATGTAAAGGCACATAACAGGATGGTGAGAGTAATACGACTGAGGGCTTTCAGTCTATTAGGAGCAGACTAGGAGATTCTTAGCACAGTGGTCAAGAGGGAACAGCCACTCCAAGAGGCCTTTAGTCATGATGTCTTCAGTCAGCTGGTGAAGGAGTGTAGCATAAAATCAATGAACTCTTGACAAAGTCTTAACAAATGCAGAAGGAATCATGGATGTCCAGGACAAGGTAATGCGAGTCAGCATTAATAATGCCACTGAGTGATTTAGTGTAGGGGAATGGTCACAACACTAAGACAGAAATGATGGTGTGTGGGCAAATAGACTGGATTGTGCTATGTTGGAGGAGGGGTCAAGGACAGGTTAAGAGCTATGGACAAACAGAGAGTAATAGGTTATTGTAATGGCTCAGGAATGGATTATTCAGAATTGTAGAAAAGTATGTGAAAAAGAGGCAAACAGGTTAAAAGAAAAGAAGGCTACTGTGCTATAGATAAATCTGAAGTTTGAAAGAAGAGCAACAGATAGGGCCTATAAGAGGGAGAAAGCATAGGTGGAAGGTGGAGGAGGCAGAATAAAAGAAGGTTAGCAAAAGGTCATCAAATATGGTGAGGGAAAGTGAAGGTGAATATTTAAAAGGAATTAGCAGAAAACATTGAAAGGGAAATATTTTTGTTACAAAGCAGAAGGAAGGAAGAAAAGGGACAAGCCTGTCAAGACTGTTTAAAAATGGGAAGCAGACAGCAAAATACTAGTAAAAAACAAAACTACTAATTGCATGTTCTTATTCAGTTTTCACAAAGAAATGCAAATGGACATTGATCTGTTGCAAGGGATGCATTGCAGAATGGTGTGAGGAAAGGACTGGCACCAGGATAGACAGGGAGTAAGTAGAGATAGGGATGTCAGTCCTTAGGGAGGATAAGGTGAAAAAGAAGTAGTATCTTCAAGAGTTCTTAAAAATAATCAGAGTTGGCAGAATCCCTGTTAGTGATCTTCAACACATTCTTGCCTAGTGAAAAATTGCCTTAAGACTAGAAGACAGCAAGTCTTGTACCCTGGTACAAGTGGAAAAGTAGGAAAGATCTGCAGTGGCAGGGAAAATTCATGGAGAAAAAAGTCTTGGCAGAAATGCTAGTAACAGTTTTAGAGCAGTATGTGTTCCAATTTGTCATTGTGAAACAAATGCATATGGGGATAACCATTAAGTTGTTTAACACCATTATAAGAAAACACACATGGGATATTATGAACCATGGCATAGATAAGGCAGTAGGTAAATATTTCATGATTTCCCATGATGATGATGATTATTATTATTATTATTATTATATTATTATTATTCCATAGGATAGATAAGGCAGTAGGTAAACACTGCATGATTTCCTGTTGTTATTATTATTATTATTATTATTTATTATTATTTGATGAGAAAGATAAGACAGTAGGTAAATACTGCATTTTCCTATTATTATTATTATTATTATTATTATTATTATTATTATTATTATTATTATTCCATGAGATAGATAAGGCAGTAGGTAAACATTTCATGACTCCCATTATTATTATTATTATTATTATTATTATTATTATTATTATCTTGCCAGTCTGAATGCTATACTTAATATTAAACATTTTTGTAAGTGTGCTGTTAGAGAACATTGAATTGCATTAGCTTGATTTGTCAGTATGAATTGCATATATATGTTATATTCAATAACTATTTTGTTGAATTGCTTTAGAAATTCTGAGAAACTTTAAATTTTGAAATAATTATTTAGGTAACTTTTATTCCTGAAAACTGGAATTTTTCCCCTGAACTTGTACTATTTTCATATCAGATTTACTTTTTCTGTTTGCTACAGCATTCCCAGTACATGTATGGAAGATCTTTACTTAGTTGTACAGTTAACATTAGCCTTTAAATATTTTATTAATAAGTTGAATTTGACAAAGCAGTTTGAGATTCAGTAGCTTTGTTTGACATGTCTCATTATGTATTTAATTTAAAAATAAGTTTACCCTTGATCACCTCTCACATTTTTATTTGTTGCTTCAGCTGACTTAACACAGCACTGTGGTTAATAGTGAAATGCTGCTTTTCAGCTCCATTTAACTTCATTTTAGTTTAAACATATTTAAAGGTAGCTCTAGTCTATGACGCTTATATTTATACATTTTCTGTACTATCTAGAGGCTTGAATGAGTTCCTTTTAAGGATGAATTGGAACATGTATGTTAGAAATGCACTATTATTTTCTGGACTTAATGTTGTGTATGAACATTAAGCAGTTAAGTAACTTAAAATCTAGTGTTACTACTGTGTAGAATATGTATCAGAAATGTTTTAATGACACTGATAATAACTCTGGAATCTGAGATGAGTCTTTTAAATGTATGGGATGAGCTTCTTATAAATACATACTCCATCATTCTAGGTGAATTTAATTACTTCCAAATTAACTGGGACACCAAAACCACAGCTGCAATGTATGCCCAAAAATTATTCCCCTTAATAAACAAAAACTGCATACAGCAGATATTCAAAGAATCCAATAGAAGGCACTGACCTGGTTCTTACAAATATTCCATCAATATGTACTCTACTCCTCTGGTGTCTCCTTCAACTGTAAATTGATCATAAACTCTATACCTCCACTTTTAAATTCTTTAAACCTATGGAGGACAAATGAGGCAATTCAAGGACATCAAGAGCACAAATCAATTGCTCTCTGATGACCTCTCAAAATTTGCATATAATAGTACCATCCAAGATACTGAGACAGTAAGTAGCTACATGAGTCTATTCTATGCTCATCTATATAAATGCATTAATCTGGAGAATGCAACTAGATCTAACTATAATTGGAAATTAAAGAGCAAACAAGCTTGGTGATCCACAAACTTAAATAAGCTGTACAGTAAAAGGAAGAAACTGTTTAAAGCATTCAGCAAAACAAAAGGCCCTTAAACTTAAATTTGGGAAAACACTGAGGAATTGACTAAGAAGTTAAAAGCTTCCATCAGGAAAATCAAAGTATCCCACAAACATTAGCATTTAAGACTAAGGAAAACTGCAAGTCATTTTTCAGCTATGTTAGGAAACTAAGAGATAACACTCAACCTTTCACAGAGATGGCAAGATGAGTCACCACCTACTCTGTTCCTGCAGACATAGCCAACATACTCGCTAACAAATTCAATGCAAACTTCATGTCAGAGACAACTATACAAAACCCAAATATTCCAGAAGATCTCAAAACCCCCATCATCACTATAGACCATATACTGAAAGTACTATCCAGAAGCAAAACTATATGCTCCACGGGATCTGGAAATATACCAGGCTGCCTAATACATAAAATGAAACAAGGGCTGGCTGAGCCACTTCATAAACTATTCAATCTGAGCCTAGCTAATGACTTTGTCCATGATATCTGGTGCACAGAAGTTGTGATGCCATTATATAAAGGTGGCCCCATCATGGACTCTGAAAATCATAGGTCTATCAGTTTGTCAAGCCTCATCTGGAAAGCTATGGAACATACCATAACTGATATGAATAACTATGATATTAGAAATAATATTCGACCCAGCCCTTAACAGTTTGACTATACCAAGAGAAAAGCTTTTCTAAAAAGTCTGGTAAACATCTTTGAAAGTGCAACACAGGCTGTTGCCAGTGACAATGTAGTCCATGCAGCATAACTGGAGGTGGTCGAGGCATTTGTCACCATTCCATATGTTAGCATAATAAACAAGTTGAGTGCACTTTAGATAGATCTCTGTGTAGTAAAATGAATAAAACATTGGCTGAAAGACAGAACCCGCACAATGCAGACAGGAGAGTAAGAAGACAACCAGTGGTGCTTCTCAGGGGTTAGTACAGGGGTCACTACTTGTTTCGCATCCACTTCTTTGGTCATGATGTCTGGTTAACAAAGTTCACAGATGACTATAAATTAGATATTGCCATTGGATCCTCCTCAGATAATAATGGCCATCCAGCAAGAGCTTACTCTGGTACATAACTAGCATATGACAAATGGGCTCAAATTAAATGCTAAAAAGACCAATATTATCATGTTTGGTAGATGCCCTCATTCCCCCTTATCATATACCTTAGACAATGCCCCACTTCAAAATCAGAATTTAGTTAGAGACCTTAGAAAACAGTGGAGAATTCACTGTCCTTTGATCATCATGTTGCAGCAGAGGTCACTAAGACATTATAACTATTACAGATGATAGATTGCAAAAGGATATCATCTGCATCTAAAGAATGCATTGTCTGCTTGTACTCTGCATTAATTACACCGATCATTGAATACAAAACCTCTTCAGGATGTACCTTGCTAGACATATCAAACAACTGGAAGGACCCCCAAACGTTCCCAACAAAAAAGGCCACAAGCTTAAAATTCCTAACCTATCATGAACTTTAGGAACAATTGTCCCTTTGCTTGTTATGATATTGACCCCTTAAGGGAGATCACTGCCTTGTCTTGCACTTAATTAGGGACATGATAGTCCAAAATTGAAATTGTTCCACTAATACTAGAACTAGGGATCTAAATCTACACCAGCAAGTCAATAAAACATGATGGAGAAATGGATTTGTTCACAGGCCTTTCCTACTTCTGGAACAGACTGCTACTGCATGTCAAACATTGTTATACATTATCCTCCTTCAAACAGACACTGGATAAATGGATGGGAATTCACAAATTCACCTCTGGCCTCATTAGTCAACCCATCCTTTAAAAAAGAGGTAAGGTTTAGGGTGAGTACTGCCAAAGAATAAATGGCCAGTATGTACAACTGCCCTGTATGTCCAATGATATTATGAATATTTAAATAAATATAAGAAAATGTTACTTTTACATAAGTTGAGAAAGGTTTTATGTGAAGAATGAGACTTTGAAAAGGATGATGTGTTTTCATGGAGACTTGGCAGATTCTGCAGTAGAAACCAGAAAATAAATGGTTTCATGGGGCAGTTACCATCTGGCTTTTTTTTTTTTTTGTTTGTTTTGTTTTTTTTTTATTTTTTTTCATCTGGTTCCTTAGTTTAAGGAAAACAGGAAAAAAAGAAAGTCTCCAGAAGGGCTATCAAGGTGAAAAAAAGCAGAGGTAGACCAAACAAGCTACTGATGAAACAATAGGAGACTGCACCATAGTAGTAGTCCAAAGAAATTATAAATTTACAAAATTTAGCATTAATGACTTTTTCAGCACACAAATTTCCTGTTTTGAAACACGCAGTTATCCTTTATTCTTGCATCAAAAATTAATACACGTGAAACATTTTTGATTACAGATACTTCTTAAAAATTAATTTGATTTTTTTTTCTACTCTGTCCACTAATTTATGCATATGAGCTTTTGGAAACTTAGTTTTACACTCTATAAAAAAAGTTGTATAAAAATATAAAGGTTATATCTGGGTCTGTGGCATTGAAGGATGGAGCCTTGCTCGCAGCCCAAGTGACTTGAATGTAACCATTTGAAATGCTGAGACCCACTATAGTAAGTTCTAAAACATAGAGACTGAATGGCTGAAAAAGTGGTTATGCATATTTTAAGTCTGAGATGGCCATTTCCCTTGAATATTCCCTTTTCTCTGAGGTATTTTGGTCTCAAAGTTAGTATATATATATATATATATATATATATATATATATATATATATATATATATAAAGTTTTGAGAGTGTAAGGGGCTTGTTCCTCACATCAAGTGGTGCACACACCACTCTTCAAAATAACTAAATAAATACATTTAAAGAGATCTTCGTAATTCACTCTTCTCCAGTAGTTTCTTTCTTTTTTTTTTTTTTTTTTTGTTTTTGTTTTTTTTTGTTTTGTTGTTTTAGTTTGTTGGCACTCAGCATTTCAAGTGCCAATATTTCAATAGAGAGCCAAGCGAAGTTTGATTCGCACTACTCAAGATATCATGCATTGCCTAATTTATAAAACTCGGTGTCCTGTTCATTTCATTAGGTCAACTAGTGTGATATATCTTGAATTGTTTAAATATCCAATTAATTTTTCAAATCTCTGTGCATATTAATGTAAATAGTTACTTGCTTCTAACATAAATATGTGATTGCATTTTACATGTTACTTGACATTTTAAATCTGGCTTTAACTGTGCCTGACTATAGGTACTATGTTAAGTATTGCATCATTTGTATGTATGCTTATTTTTGCCCATTGGGCCTGGGTCATGGCTAAAAATGGTCTGTTGACCAGCCATCTCATCTGATTATCAAAATGTAATAAACAAATAAAAATAAGATTAGTGGGCCAGACACTGGCAGAGCCAGTCAGAGATGGGATAGAAGGGTATCAGTTGCCAGCTCACTCATTCTGGGAGGGAGGGTGGAGTTTCTGCCTAGGATCTGTCACTCTCCCAGTGATGGGGTAGTGCAGTAATTGCATTGCAGATTATCACAGAATTCAGCTTATTGGGAATTGGAGTTAATGTAAACACTGCATGGTATTAAGCTTGATGTCATTGGATCCACCCAATCAGGGCATAAGAAAAAAGCCCAGACATAGATGAGAGCATATGCTCTGCATTTTCAATTCCCCTTCCCAAATTGCTGACAAGTGTGGTCGCAGCCAGGGGGTGGGGGTGAGGGTTACAATGGATACTAAGTTTGTGGTGACTGGTGCAACATGAAGTAGCTTATGGTCAGATGGGTGGAACTCTAAGAGAAAAAAACTGTAGTGGTCAAAAATAAAGATAATATCTCCACAAAAGTCAAGAGCTTTGTCAATTTTATATAAATGCAGGAATATAAATACTATTAAAAAGATATACAAACTACAATTACCATGCAGTTAGCAGATCAGTACAAAAATATGGTATAACTTGCTTTCTGATGTAAAATAGAAAGGGTATTTGTCCAGCAGTGAGTCTGAATATTTCTGTATTATTTATCTGTCAATGCCTGTGTTCTATGCCCTTCCTGAGATTTGAAAATATCACTTCCTAAGATTTACAACTAACAGTTAAATCATCTTAAAAGGCCTAATGCGTCCGGTTTTGGTACTCTAACTGTAAAACTATGGGAATTTATTGATTTTTGTTCTATAGTTCCTGACCATGTCAAGACAGAATTATATTAAAGATGAATGAAGATTTTGTGAATAAGATCAAGTAAATAGCATGGTTTTACCTGAATACAAATTGTATGTCCTCATATCAAATCACTTTATGCTTTCATAATACAAGAATATAGTTTCAGGGCATGAACATTTTACTGAGCAGCTTCCATAGATAATTTTTGATGACGGTTTGTTACCACTGGAATTTTGATAAAAGTAGATCGTTACTCATAGCTTCAGGCCATAGCTATGAGGTCGAATGTGGCCTCTAGCTATGCAAACTTTAGTGTCACATAGTCTGAAGATAATATTGATCTTCGCATAGCATTTATCTCTGTTGACTGTTATATGTTTACCTTATATTTATAACTGCTTTTGTATTATATAAGGTATGGAGGAACTTATCCCACAGTTTGTATATGGCAAGGATCAGAGAAACTGATACTATAGTTTTTAGTTCGGTTAAATAGTGACACCTTTGACTTGAAATTTACCTTTTGCAGTAACTCCTGTGGGACAGCATTTTTATGGGTTATTCCTGAGACACTAAACCTAAAACAAATATAGAAGTACAAAGGAATGTGTAATAGATGTTGCTAAATCTTTGAATGTGCAGTCACAAAGTACACAACCTAAGAAACATATATTGATTATTCCGTTTGCGTAACTTGTAAGTTGTAGAACAAATTGCAGCAATCTGGGTGATTATTATGAGATCATCCAAGATATGAAAGAAATCAGTTTACAAAGATATTATAGCAATGTATCCTTGGATCAGGATACATTATCTATAGCTAGCATGGATAAAAATACATTGTTAAGGGATTCTTTATCAGCTGGGGACAGTAATTTATATCCAGTGACCTATTCCACAGAATACAATTCAAAAGCAAGAGTAAACAAACATGTCATGCTTTACTTCTAGGTTCATTGTCTGCCTTGCTATTTGTGGGGGTTAGGCTGTCACAAGAGGGAAGAAAGTTGAATTTTCTTGCAGAAGGGGAGCAATATTGATTTTTTTTTCAATATGGGGTGATAAGACCACAGCCCTAAATAATGTATTTAATACTAAACATTTTTGTTCATATACTGTTAGATAGCAATGAATTGTTTTAGATTGAATTGTGAATGCGTCTATCTATGTACTGAATTCACTTTTTGTACTTTTTGTATTGTATTACTTTGAAAGTTTTGTGTCACTTTACATAAGATACAAGCATTTCCAGACTGGAAATGTAACTTCAAATGTTATCTCCTAAAGCTGTGACTCTACTAATTTTTTTTAATTGATTGCTGCTGGAGAAATGGTACATAAGTTGCTACAGTAAAAGTCATCTTGGAGGGACTCACTAGACTTGAAAGGTCAAGGTATATTTTGGTCTACTATTTGTCCTGTTTTATAAAAAATTTTTGAACAATAACTTGGCTGTAAGCCTGCATATTTGGTAGTTTTTCCTTTTGTTGGGTTATTGTTTGGTTGTTGTTAGCATTTTTAGAGGACAACCAGCTTCAGAATAGTCACCAATGTATCTTCGTGGGCACATGTTGCTGTCAGTCAAACATAATGCAGTTTTATGACTGTGATACACTTAAAGTTTGAATGAGAGGCCCTCTAATGGTTACCTGCTTTGACTTCATTAAGGCTTTTGTTTCAGTCTCACACAAGCTATGATTGGCAAACTAGAAGGCTTTGGGGTAAGATCAAGACATCAAAACTTGATTGCTGCTTGGTTGAATGGTAGGACACAGGGATTGTGGGTAGGACACAGGGGGATATGTTGGAAGGATGATATCGGATTAGGAAGGTAGTGTAGCACAGGAGTCCACTGTGTCTCCAGTACTCCTTAGAAGACTTGTCTCAGAAATATCTGAAAGAAAAGTGAAGAGGATCAGTCTTTTCGGTGATGATGCTAAGTTATGTGCCGCATTAGAAAATGGGGTGGGGTTTTAATATAAGGTTTCCAAAAAAAATGACTAAATGGACAGAAAGTCTGCAATTAGTTTGTTGCTAACAAATGCAAAGTACTGCACTTGAGATACAACAACTCTGCTGAAAAGTATCAGCTTGAAGGTGCTGCTCTGATGGCAATAGAGTATGAAAAGCAAATAGAGGTATTGACCAGAACTGAAATGGACAATCAAGAATAAAGTAAGAGGGGTTTGACCAAAATAAAAAAAATGAAATGCCTGGATGCACTTACAGGTAGACAGACTCAAGAGGCAAAAAGAAATGCCACTACCCAGTAGGTCCTTGGTCAGACCACGCTCCAATTACTGTGTCATTCACAGAAAGATAGACCTATGGCACTGAGGGAAGAGAATATTACTACTACTTCCCTTTCATACACACACACCAATGTTATGTCATCATTTGTTGACCTATAATTCTCCCCTGTAATCTTAAAGCTGTAGATTTCTGTATTACAGTAAACTCTCACCTAACCAGCACCCATGAGGATTGGTAGATAACTTTAGTTTCTGGTTGCTTGAGAGTTACTATTAAAAATACCTCTGACTAATACTGTACCCTATAATATTTGTTTGGTTTGACTTTTCAGGTTGGGGAGAGAGGGAGTTTATTCCTATCTTCTTTTTTTAAAATCTCTAAAACTCTGAAAATGTAAAGTATATTTCTGCAAGGGGAAAACAGAAAGTGCAACATATGAAAATTGTACTGTATTTCTTCAAAATTATTCTGCCGGTTGCTTGAGAGTGCCAGCTGCTTGAGTCTTGGTTAACACAGAGTTTACTGTGTTTCAGCAAATCTCTCAGACTTCACTGTAAGAAGGCTTTCACAAGTCATCTTTTTGTGGACTAGAAATACAAGTGCAATTTTGAAACCACTTAATTTGAGATTGCCAATATCTGTTTTTCACCCTGATTTCATCAGTATTATTTAACATTTTCATAATAAATATGAACCTTGTTTTGAAGTCTTGTATGGATATTTACGTTCTTTTTTATTCACACTAAGTCCAATTTGAATGACATCAAACTGCAATATCCTTGCAATGACTGGTCTGTTTATTCATTCTAAGTGTTTAATATTTGTTATTTGCAGCTCAATAATTTCATACTAATTGTCTGCATTGTATGTTTCTTCCACAAATTTGTCATGTGCACATTGAAGTTTTCTGTCTGTTGACTGGAATGCATCCTATGTCATTGTAAGTTCCTTTGCAGTGCATGTGGCATGGTAATTGTTTATTTATTTATTTATTTATTTATTTAAATTTGTTGACCGGGAGTGTCCGACTGGACGTGGGTCCATTTTCAGCAGAGGCCCGGGGAGAAAAGCTCCACAGTTAAAATAAACAGACAGTAGTTACATTGGATTACATAGCAATTAACAATTTAACATAGAAATTACTTACAACATATTTACAGATGAAGAACATAGTACATCAGTAGACAACTAGAATCTTTATCTGTGAAGTACATAACAGGCATTAACAAATGCTTAAATAACAAATTGCTCTTAAAAAATTATGAAAAGATACGTTTGTTTTATACTTGGCTGACTTCAGAAAAATAATTCAAAACTTTTGCTGTACACCTTTCAAAGTTGTTATGCTCCAATCACATGCTACATCTCAGACATCAACCACCATAAAACAGTGTCAGAAATGTTTGACAGCTCAGAAAGCTGTAATACACTTTGTGCTGTAGCAGGAAAAAACTGACACAATGAAGTACCTACAGCACTGAAAATTTTGGTTGCTCAGCAGTTCAGTTTTCTAGTCACCTTTTTCAAAGCATCATTAAGTGTATTACGGCCTTCAAATTTTTAAACCACTTATAACTTAATTGATTCATAGGTATAAACTAGGGTATTGATCAACGAGGCTCTTTAGAAGCCTTGCCATACATTCCCATAATGTTTTTAGCTTTATACTTTAAGTATATGTTGTCCTATCCATAACGTTCAGGGGTACTAAACCAGGAGTGAATTTGTGGTTGCCCTCACCAAGAATGATGCCACAGTACAAACACAGAATGATCATGTTTAACAGCTGGCACAGTTACAGCTGTCAGTCCAAGAGGGTCTAATGTCTGTCTGCTTGAGATGTCAAGCATGACAAGCCATGCTGCTGTTCCAGGGATGGCTTGCACCTGTTACCCCTGTGCGTCTGGATACTGGATAAGGCCTTTGCCACCTCCATAGAGCCGTATGTAGGCAAGGCCAAAATGACTACCCACCACCCTAGAAAACATAAGTGGTAAGAAACATAAGGGTAATGCTGACCAATGCCAGATGTGTAAACTGCAATATGCATGCCCCTGAGACACTTCCCATTATGGAGAACATCGATGTCTGTGCAGCGACAGAAGCCTGCTGCAAGCCTAGTGATAGCACACCAGCACTACCAGGTTATACCACATATCATGTGTTATGGCCGCAACACCTGGACCAAAACATCAAAGGAGGGGGAGTATCCATATGCAGCACAGACACCCATATGGCCAGGTAACTGACAATGCACAAAGCAGCGAAGACCACCCATGTGCACCTAAGTGTAGTCAAAACTGCTTTACAGTCTGTAGCATGCGACAGACCACACTCTCACACACAAGAACTCCACCCAGATATCCTGAAGACACTGGACAGTATGAATGTCCCACCAAATACCAGACAAGGTACACACAAATTGCCACATAGGTGGCAAACCATTATGTATTCAAGGAGTAATCAGGGACCTAGGGACACAAGTCGACAATAATCTGTCATGTGACACTCACAATGGCAATGTGGCTAGGAAGATGGTCGATATTGGACACCGTATCATGAAAGGATTCACATCTACATCAACAGAGGTCACTGTGCTGCTGTACTGTTCCCTTATCAGACCCATAATCTAGTACAATGACTCATATGGGATGTACCGTATGTGACATCTGCAGCGGTTCGGAAGACCTCATAGTTACCCCACCAAGAGGATGAAGGGTGTGAAATATATGTCATATGCTGCCTGGCTGTAGACACCCCAGCTGAATGCAGTCACAGACTGCCTACACAGAGGCATTGTATGTCTGTTGTACAAGGCCATGTCCAACACAGGTGTAATGGACATGCTCCACCACAGGAAATCAAAGCCATTGGAGCTGTGAGAGTGACAGATGTCAGCCTGAACACATAATGAAATAAGATGTGCTGGAGGGACAGATACATAACCCAGAGACTCACCACACCCAGAAACAGGATCCCAATCCATGTTAGGCAGAGCCCCTCACTGACACCCCTCAACAGGAATATTGCCAAGTGGATGGATACTGGGGGTCTTCACTGTGTCACGACCAGACAGAGGTACAGTAAAGAAATTCATAAATGGCCATAATAGACACATAGCAAGGGGTGGCGAAAGACACACACACTCTGGCTAGGCTTACTAATGCCCTAGGGTGGATAGCCTAGTATGAACCCATGAACCTATGAAGATACAAATTGTACAGGACACTAAGGATAATCACAAGGCTTACCTAACTGATGGTAGGAACCATGTTGGGCATCCACAGATATGCTCCGAATCACACAGATATTACAAACAACATACCAGACACACACACATAGTGCTAACATACAACCTGACAGGTGCAGTGCAAACACCCCCCCCCCCACCCACAGAGTGCAAAATATCTATCCCAGCAGACTGCTGGTCCCCTGACATTGCAGATGCTGAGGTAACAGCTATCATCTGCAAAGCAAAACACACAGCAGCAAAGGTATGTGATGGTGTCCTGGGCTGAGGCCAACATGGACTCCAAGAATAATGGAATGCCAAATCACACTACTGCCCAATGTCAGCCTTACCACAGGATATGTACCCAAAGAGCAGTGTACAACAACAGTGGTCCTTCACAACAAAGGTGTTGCCTGAATGGATACTGCAAACTACCACCCCAGGATCCTGACAAGCTTGGTCTGCACAGCTATGGAAAGGATCAGTATGTACCGCAGACAGAAGTTTATTGTGGACCTACTGATATTGGACCCTACACAGTGTGGCTGTCGTAACTGCAGATCCTGCCCCTAAACATGTTTGACCCATTTGAAGCAGTCATTAAGGTCATTGATGAGGGCAATGTGGTCCACACAGCGTAGCTGGACCATGCATATATTTCTAGACAATACCATACGAGTTCAGTATGGATATGTTCACCAGCTTAAATATATACCCCTATGTCAGTACAGGGGTTGCAAACCAGACCAAGGACAGAACTGACATGGTCAGACATGCCGCATCCATGTCAGACTACAAAGCAGATATGAGTGGCATCCCACAAGGCCTGGTCCTGGGCCCCCCCCCCGTTCTGTATATATGTCCCATAGGTATAGGCCAACATGGAAGGACTGTGACTGAACATGTATGCAGAGGAGTACAAACAGCCCACCATATCCGGCCCCCAGCTGACACAAGCAACCCACAAAAAGGCAACCTACAAACAGACAACTGGAGCCATAGCCATGTCAGCAAGCTAATTACAGAACTGTGTATAGACAACCACCGTGGATATACAGTAAGTGCCCACAAATTACCACACAGGTGTTAACCCATGACGTACCTAACATGTAATTAGAGACCTGGGTGCAAAAGGTGATAGATATCCTGCACTGGACAAACATGAGGCTGTTGTGTTCGCAGAAACATATACTATATACCCACCCAAACATGAAGGTTGGCAGATGTAGATAAGGGGATGTTACTGTGGCTCTGCAGTCATCCTCCATCAGCGTCACAATTGACTACAATAGCCCCTGTGGGATATACCTCAGCAGACACCTCCATCAACTGTAAAGTCCACAACAGTACCCCACCAGGAGTAGCAAAGAGCATGAACAGATGCCATGTGTTGCCTGAGTAAACAAACTGCAGTGCCACACACTGCCATACTGCCCAGCTACAGGCAAGCTGTGCCTGATGTATGAAGCCATGTCCAACCTGGAATCAATGAACATGCTGCACCTTGTACAATCTGAATGGCAGTGAGCTATGCACATGAGAGACCTGAACCCCAGCACTGACATACATAGGACAAGCTGTACAGAATGATCCATAACACAGAAGGCACCCCCACTCTTCAGTAAACTCCTGGTACAGGTCAGCCAGAGAGTCATTTATCGACACCCCTCAAGAGGAATCCTGATGAGTGGATGGGAAATGGTAGGCTAACCCTGGGTATCACTGTTATGTCAGAGGTAGACGGAGGCACAGTATACTAACCATGACAGGCAAACTCCAGTTACAATGTGTGTTGAAGGACAAACACACCCTGTGACTAGCATCAGAAATGGCCTAGGGAACATCGCTAGTGTTTGCCAATGTCCACCCATGCTGTGGAATACCCTACCAATGTTGGACGAGCCTGGTGTAGGTAGTCCATATCTGAACATAATGCAACATGGTCATATGAGCACAACTGGCCCCTACACAGTCTGTTGTGCTCACTATGAAGATGTCAAGCAGTCATAGGACTAAAGCCCAGGATACTGTCCACCACAGTGAAAGTACTGAACCAGTACACTATACGGTACTACAGTGTTGGGTCATTATGAAAGTATGTTGAGAACTGTCTGCAAAGTATCCCATGCAATCCCTGCAGGCACAGTATAATCCCTGCTGTGGCAGACACGAAGCAGTTGGCCGGTTAGTACACAACATGACACCCAACACACAACCATAAATGTGAGATATTGTTGAAGTTCACACACACCCAAATATGTGGTGGACTTCAGAGTGCAACATATGGAAAGCTCACACTGGGCATGCTCGCACACTTTGATAAATGAGGCATATGTCAGACAACATGCCATGGAAAGGCTGAACTGGGCATGCTCACACACTTAGGCCATATCTCCATTTAGCAGTTGGCCACACATATCTGGTATTTGTACGTGTCAGTCCAGGAACCAACCACAACACAGCAATCTGCCCAGTGCACACAGTAAATGACTACAGAGACATAAGTGATATAGTGGATCGCCGTCATATGCAAACATCTTCCACAGATACACAAGTTGGTCATAGGAACAGGGAATGCTATGGCAATAAAGACCTCCAAACAGTAGAACAGCACAACAAATATTGTGCCTCCGACAATTGAACATATGGGTGTAGAGGTCAATACTAGGCTTGTTGCCCTAGGGAATGACAGCTCAGCCAGAGTGTGCTTGGCATCTGCATCCCCAGTACAGTAGGCTATTGTGCCACTGTAAAGTAGGTCACATAAGGCAACGTGTGAGGCTAGTGAGCTATGCCTCTGTCAAGCAGGGGCACCGTGGAGGTCCCAGGGATTGAATGTGCTAAGCCACAGCCATGTTGTCGGTGTGTGCTGGAAGAGGGTTGCTGAGGATCTCTAACAGTAAGTGTCCATCAATAACAGACTGAGGGGAGCCCTATTTACATTCTCTGGACAATTCCACTGTCAACACTGTGTTATGATGATTATGTGCGAATGAAGTGCTGTGCTGGAACTGTTCACAGATGTCCTCCCTCTGTGGGCTACAGCTCTGCAATGTATTAGCTCACTCTGTCTGTTGTACGGCTCATATATGGCTGGTGTACACCTGACAGGTGTCTTGTTGTGGAGCAGTCATGGGTATATGTGGGATAGCATGATCAATGCAAACCATACACATGCTCATAGAATGCAATTGTCAAGGATTATGCTGAGTGGCCAGTATAGTCCCCCAGCATGGGTCCTCTGAAGTCGTCCACCCGAGTCTTCACAAGTGTAGAGTCTGGTTGTGCTAAATACAGTTTGTGTGCAGTGACAACCTTGCCTGGGGATGGAGATGGGATATGGATGTCCAGGGAAAGGTGGGTATGGTCAGATATCAACAATGGTGGTCTACCTCTGGTGTGGAACAGTGAGTACCCATGTTGCAGATGGACAGGTGCAATATGTATTACCCCATGTGGCTGTGGTGTGTGGTTCTGCCATAGCACATGGACCCACAAATTGTAGTGGCTGTAGGGTAAAGTGGTAGAGGCCTGAGTAGTTCTCACACACAATATGCCTGTACCTGATGTTAACAACTGGAATGGTGTATGTGAACACCTGCATATCCCGGAACTGTTCCCAGGGAAGCTAAGTGTGTGTCCTGGATGTGGGTGTGGTGTTCTGGACTGGTTGTGTTGTGTGTTACAGGTCCTGTGGTCACAAAGCATGGTATAGAACATAACCTGCCAGTGTGATGTGCAAATCTGACCCTGACGTAGGTGGCTACAAATGCATATATATGCTATCCCCCACCTGACAGGTAGTACTACATGTACATACCTCTGTAGAAATAAAGATGTCAGCACCCTATAAATACTGCAGGTGCAGAACAGGTGCCCAGTAATTTGGATAGTGCGCTCTGCTAATGCATCTCCCTCAAGTGTCATAATATAGTTAGGTAGGGGTTTGAATCCTGCAAATGCTCAGTGAGTGGGGTTTGTGTGTGTGAAAGTCTGTGAGAGGGAAATGTCCCTTTTGGCAAATGGGAAAACACACTACAGGATGCACATTCTCCTTTCTAAACACTGATGATGTCAGCACCCTATAAGTACAGCAGGAGAAGGAAAACCTCCCAGTAATGCGAATAGCGCACTCCGCTAATGCGTCTTCCTCAAGTGTCATACTATAGTTAGATAGGGGTTTAAATCCTGCAAATGCTCAGTGTGTGTGGAGGGAGTTAGTGTGTGTGCAAGTCTGTATTAAAAAAAATATCCCTTTTGGCAACTAGGAGAACACACTACAGGATGCACATTCCCCTTTCTAAACACTGATGATGTCAGCACCCTATAAGTACAGCAGGAGAAGGGAAACCTCCCAGTAATGCGAATAGCGCACTCTGGTAATGCGTCCATCTCAAGTATCATAACATAGTTAGGTAGGGGTTTGAATCCTAAAACTGCCCAGTGTGTGTGCAAGTCTGTGAGAGGGAGATGTCCCTTTTGGCATCTGTGAAAGCACTCTACAGGATGCACATTCCCCTATCTCAGCACGGATGATGTCAGCACCCTATAAGTACAGCAGGAGAAGGGAAACCTCCCAGTAATTCGAATAGCGCACTCTGCTAATGCGTCTCTCCCGAGTGTCATAATATAGTTAGGTAGGAGTTTAAAACCTGTAAATGGCATGTGTGTGTGTTTGGATGTGGGGACTCTGTGTGTTTGCAATTCTGTATGACAAACATGTGCTTTTTTGAAATCAGGAGATCACACTACATGATGCACATTATCCTTTCCAAACAGTGATGATGTCAGCACCCTATACATACAGCTGGAGAAAAGACATCAACCAGTAATCAGAATAGCGCAATCTGGTACAGCGTCACTCTCAAGTGCCATAACATATTTAGGTAGGGGTTTGAAACCAGCAAGTGTGTGTGTGTGTGTTTGGATGCGGGGAGTTTGTGTGTGTGCATTTCTGTATGAAAAACATGTTAGTTTTGGCAATCAGGAGATCACACTACCTGATGCACATTACCCTTTCAAAACACTGATGATGTCAACACCCTAAAAATACAGCCAGAGAAGAGGAACCATCTAGTAATCCGAATAGTGTGCTTTGCTAATGCGTCTCTCTCACGTGTCGTGACTTAGTTAGGTAAGGGTATGAATCCTGCAAATGACAAGTGTGCGTGTGTGTGGGGGTAGTAGGGTGTGTGTGTAAATGCAAGTGTGAGAGAACAGATCCTTTTGGCAAATACTACAATACACCAGATGCTGCATATTCCCCCAGTAAACACAGGGGATGTCATCACACTATCAGCACAGCCAAACAGGGCTAGTTGGCCAGTAATGCCAATAGTGCGCACTGCTACTGGGTCTATTGCCATTATCAGAGTACAGATAGGTATGTTTTGGTAACCCACAACTGCCACGTGTGGTTGTGTCACACATTATGACCTTGTGTGAGTCTTTGTGCATAACAATGCATGCCATTGCCTAAACCAGCAATGGCATTGCACACATGATGTATGTGTGTGACACATACGCATAAATACCTGTGACCTGCAGTAGTTACCATGTCTGACACATGCCTCGAGTGGATAAATGGTATTTGCAATGCATAACAATATGACTGTGTCTTACTGTGCAGGGGCTGCACGCGGTATGTGTCTATACAGTGTGGGTGTATATGGTAAAATACCTACAGCAAGGGATACACATCTGGTCTGGGCCATATAGTCTACATGTAGTTGATGTACAGGTGCTGCATGTTCCCACCTGTTGTGGGAGTGGTAACATGCCATTCCACTGCAATTCAGTGACCACATGCTGTGAACCCTTCAACTAGTGTGTTGTAGCTACAGTAATGCTCACGCACAATGTTTGGCTGGATGCAGTCCAGCCATATAAAGACAGTTCTTGAGACTGTCATATTGCCAGTGTTGTTATGGAGGATAGGTTGTTTTCCTGTATATGGGAGGGTTGTGTGTGCCAGGCTATGAACCAGATGACAGTCCGACACACTGTTAGCTGCACATGATTAGGCCCTGATGCTTTGTGCTGTGCCAACAACCTGGAGGTGTGTGTATCTGTGGTGCCTTGGGATACCACCTCCCTGTCCATGTGTGTTACATGTGTAGGGGACGACAGGCATGGTATGAGGCATAACCTGGCAGTGATGGGTTGCACCTGTGAGCCATGAATCAGGACTCTTGTACTGCACAGACATTGCAGTTCACCGTGCTGAGGACAGTGTCCAGTGCATGCATCTTGTGGTGTACACTGCTGGTGTTGTGTAGCAGCACTGTTAGTGTCCTAACCTGTGTGATACCCGCGGAGGTGGCTATGTAATCCGTGTCCTGCAGCATAAGGCAGTATGTGTGCATCAAGGAGCTTCGCCGATATACATCGGGCCATGGGTGTCACGTGCAAGCTGAGCCTTGCACATCATTGTGGCTTCCCTAGCATGTAAGCACACGTTGACAGCCAGTGGATACCCTATGAATGACATTGGAGACTGAGCAGAATGTAGACATACAACACCCTTCCTACATATAGTGGTAGCATACCTGGTGAGGGTATGTTGGCAACCAAGATCAGGCTCATACTGGCCCGTGCCACATGCTGAGAGATCCATTCTATGTTCCCTATCATGTAGTCCAGGGAGGTATGTCTCAGGTCATCCATAGTGGCATGGTCAATGACTGAGTCATATGTGTCCATGCCTCTGACTGACCTGTATGCATGTGTTCTGTGGTGGACCATAGTGCCCCTGAGGCATATCACTGTGACCTTCACCACATACAGCCTGTTGAGCGGGACCCCAGTGCAGCACCCAAGACAGGTACCTGACACATCTGTAGCAGGTGTGTTGTGTAGCCCTACAGGCTGTGAGTGTGTGGCACACGGGATGTGTGTGCCATGTGTGGCATGTGCTCTGTTCTGACGGAACATATGCCTGTGTGCCAGCTGCGGAGGTGTGTGATGCTCAGGCAGCATGCTATTCTGAGTCCCCACGTATGCCCCAGTGTGTTCGGCATGCTGTCAGTGCGTGTCTATGTCTGACTTGTATTGTAGTCACTGTAATATGACATGCCACCTGACAGGGTATGGCATTACTGGGTTCAGAGAGCTCAGTCCCCAGATTGGCTATGTGGTGGCATCCCACACATGTGTTGTACGTTCCTGGCCAAGGGTGATGGCTGACTGCATACATGTGGCAGCTGTGACATTGCCACATGACTCACATAAACCACAACTGGACCATAGAGGTGATTCACAGGTTACCTTTGCACATGCTACCCTAGTAGTGTGATTGCCATGGTGAGTACCAACACATAGGGCCAATGGGGAACAACATACTGAAGGTGTGTATGTGTGGATGTACTGCTACTGTTTCATAGCACTGGCATATATGACTGCACATGTGGGTAAATGCCAGGAAAGACATGTGCAATGTGTCACAGGCAACGTACATGCGAACAGGACGGACAGTGACGTTCTGTCATGTGTAAACTTGACATACGTATCGTACGCTATGCAGATGTCACTAGGAGTCCACAGAAGCACTGTAACTCTGCATTGCAGGTGTAAGCAGTGTTCCAGGGAACCCCAAGTGAACATGCATGCAAACAAAGCTACAGTAAGCAGGGCTGGAAGTAGTTCATTGTACAACAAAGAAGGGGTAACACTAACAGTAAGTAACAATGCAAATATGTAGGCACTATCAACATGTACCCAGGAATACACAGCGCAGATGCCCATGGTAGAACTGATATTATGTCATAGTTAATTGTGATTTGGATTACATTGGTACTGCACACATATCAACATGTGCAAACATCCACATTGCATAGTCGTTGTGGGCAACTTGACACCATTACTGTACATGTCTATCATTGCATATCACTATTTGCATTAGCTTCCCCCCTGTGCTACCCATGTATGTGGCTATCTGTTGACATCCTTACCACCGGCATGCAATTATGTGCAGCTGTTACACTTTGGTACGTACTATGGGAGCAGATAATTCAGGACATTCATACGGTTACTGCATCAGGCATGCTGGGATATACACACAGTCATATCAGCACACTGTCCTGTTACCAACATGATACTACTAATACACTTCTATGTAATCACCCTGTGCATCAGCAACGTGTTTATCTGTTCCCGCAATGATGTTGGAGAGTGCAGGAGGTGGCACAGTGTCATCATATGCACAGGGTGTGAATTAGGTATGCCTGGGTCAGCCACTGATACCACCAATTGACATGTGTGTGTATGTGTGTTGGTGAGGGGCAGCAGTACAGGGTGGGGCACTGTTGGTGCAGTGTGTGCATGTATGTGGTCGCCCTAGGTGTTAACATTTCACATGTGTGTATGCACGCACACAGTTCCACCTCATGGCTGCCATATACAGGGGTTTGTGGACAGCCACAGACTGCACCTGGCAGGTCATACAGATCAGTGTCTGTGGGCACAGACACGGTACCTGTGCCTGGCAGGGGTGCTACGGACCGTATCCAGTACTAAGCCAGACTGGGTACTGTCATCAGAAGCGGGAGTGTGTTGACTGGACACAGGTCCCTGTTGGGACTGTCCAGAGCCACGTGCACATGGTCTCCTGGGGCGTTCTGATGACAGCACAGACCCAGCATTGCTGGGGCTGCTGCTGGCACTATGGGGGCATGCGTGGGCCTGTTGTCGTCCGCGCCAACTGCCAGCTGCTGCTGTCGCTGGCATACGGCCACGTCGACGCCGCAACCGCCCACCATTGCCCTGGCTCATGGACATTTGGTTGTGGAACTGCTGTAATATGTCCCCACAACGTCTGTCTATGACATCGGTGAAATAACGGATAGCATCTGCGATGTCACGCATGCTGTCAGTCATGGCTGTGCGACATGCTCTCAGCTCACTCAGACCCTGTCTGGTGTACCTTTCCATACGCAACTGTGCCTGCATGACAGCCCGAAACATAGCTGAGGTTGACAGACGTCTTTGGGCACATCTGCTAGAGGCAGTACGCCCATGGATGCTCCCATGAGAACCCATGGGCAACTGTCTGTGTGGTACCATCGCAGGACCCTGCCCATGGCTGCTGTGTGGGGAAGCATGTGCCACAGATACCAAATTACCCTGGTCAATGCCCACTGTATCCTGTCCATCACCTAGGGACAATGGTGACAAAGGATGTACTGGCAGGATGACTGTGCGCAATGATGGGGTTGACAGCTGTGTACTGTCAATTGGCTGACCAATGGCAGACCCTGACATACCTTCCCATTCCATTACACAGATATCATCATTACCAGTACCTGTGGCACCAGATTCAGGTTCCCTGCTGCAGGACACCAGAGCAGCACCAGAACCTGTGGGAGGAAGACAGGAAACACAGTTTACAGTGTCCACACAATGTTACCAGTGATGCAATTATGCACACATGCACACATGGACACATGCACACATGCACACATGGACACAGGCACACATGCACACATGGACACAGGCACACATGCAGACATGCACACGTGGACACATACACACAGGCACACATGCACACATGCACACATGCACACGTGGACACATACACACGTGGACATATGCTCACATGCACACATGCCCACGTGGACACGTGCACACATGGGAACATGCACACATGCACACGTGCACACATGCACACATGGACACATGCACACATGCACACGTGGTCACGTGTACACATGCACACATGCACACATGCACACATGCACACGTGGACAGAGGCACACATGCACACATGCACACGTGGACACAGGCACACCTGCACACATGCACACATGCACACATGGGCACAGGCACACCTGCACACATGCACACATGCACACCCCACAGTATACACACAGAGCACTACTGAGTTACACTAGTGTTACTAGCACTATCAGGACTATTATAGGTATTGTTAAACACACTCACCAGCATGGATGGCCTGCCTTTCTGTAACCCCGGAGGGACCTGCAGAAATGATGAGATTAATGTCAGTGGGCACAACTGTGTCATTGATACTGCATATGATACAGTGCAGTAGTACACCAGTTGCCTTTCACACGTCAGCTGCTGATATTGCCAATATCACACATGCACAATTACATACTATGATGACAGCTACATACCACGGACACACCTTACACATGCATAAACTAACAGTGTACAGAACAGTCAAGTGTACATATGGCATATTACCCGCACGCTCCATGCCGTGCCGCTGTGTGGATCCAGCCTCCATCATGATGCAGGTGTATTGCTGTTGCTGTTCTGGGGCTGGAGCCACAACACTTAGGAGTAGCCGCTCCAGTCTGGTGAGGGGGGATGTGTGGCCACTCCACCTCCTGTGGCAACCTGTTGCCTGTGGATATCCGACGCATGCTGATGGACATTTCTGATTAAATCACTGCAGTGATGTCGTACCTGCTCATATGTCCTATTATGCGTGCCAATGTCATTTACCCTATGGACAAGGTCTTGCCACAGTGCAGCCCTCTCCTGCTGATTCTGACTGGTGCGGGAAAACAGTATGTCATACTCCCGCACCAGGCTCTGGTGTATCTCCTCATCTTCCGCTGCAGAGTAGGCGGGATTACGCTGATACGCCATCTCCCTGGAAGAGAACACAAACAGGATATTAGCAGACTATGTCAGCAATATATGGCACACATACTATACATGATACTCATGTGTAGTGATATACTACTACTCCCATATGTTGCATGTGTGTGTCTCATGGTGGATACACAAGTATATGGCCAGATATCAGTGCTCAGCCAACACCTGTGCAACAATACCTGCCACATTCCACACAACATAGTAGCATGCCCCATCGGTCAGCACACTGCAACAGGTCCAATGCACAACCTCACTCTTGGGGTTCATCCCAAGGTACTTTATGTGGGATGCCATCCACTAGTGTGATGTGGACACAAGTTACTCAGCCTGGATATACATATCCCACCACCACCACCAGCACAGTAGACTACTTTGATATGTATGTGATTAGACAGTTATTCACTTGTTAGGACTGAGATGGTATCCATGCAGCACACTGGGCCAGTGGAAGCCACAACCCACACTGCTGACCCCTTTGCAAATGCTTACCACGGACATCCCACAGATTGCATGGAACTTGCACACAGATTTCTAACCCAGACCCTAAGCACAAAGGTTAGGCATCCTGTCCGGTGGACCCCAGACAGGGGAAGATTGTATAACAATAGCAGGAAGCTACTGCAGGACAGAGCAGATTCACATTAAGGGAAGGCATCTGTGGTCAGCACTGGTACTACGCTACGGTCTCTCATAACAACGGCCATGGCCTACTCTGGGAGGGAAATGGCCACAAACACTATGGATAACCACAAGGCCTTCTTCAGTTATGTTACACATATGGACCAAATGCCTCAGATATGCTCTGCGTTAATACACACCTACTTAACATTCACCAAACACACAGATATTGGCAACATTCTTGCAGACAGGTTCAGTGCACATATCCCCCCTCCTTCTCCCCCACCAGTTGAAATACTTATCACAGCTGTATGTAACCTCCCTATCATCTCACATGTCCAGGTGAGGGCCGCCCTCAGCAAAGCAGAACACACAGCATCACTGTGACCTGATGGTATCCCTGGATGTGTGCTACATGCACTCCAAGAGGACATACAACCACATATAAGACTGATAACTAATCTTGGCCGTACTACAGGATATGTACCTGGACACTGACATACAGCAACAGTGGTCCCACACCACTAAGGAGGCACCTCTACTGATCCTGGGAACTACCACATCATATGCATAACCAGCCTGGTCTGCTAAGCTATGGAATTATTCAGTATGGGACGCATATGTGGTGATATTGGGTACCTGCAGACACTTGTTCCCAGCCAGTTTGCCTTTGTGATAGGCTGATCCTGCCTTTTGAACCTGGCTGACCTTTCAAAACAGTCACTACAGCCATTGCTGAGGGCAATGCACAGACAACTGCTGCCAGGATCATGGCCTAACACTGACTGACATGTAATGTATTGTCATCCCCTTTTGATGGAACTACGTACACACAACATATCACATGGACGTAGCTATAGATACAGACCTAAGACACATTTGCAGGGTTCACAGTATGCAGACTATTAACCTGCTACTTTACATTACCTGTGTTTGTCGCAGCTAGTTGCGTTACCACTACTTCTGCTTCCTGCTGCTGCTGGCATGGCTTGCTACTGTCACTGCTGACAGCTTAGACTCACAGTGTGTAGCGTGTGGTATTTTTTTCTCTCTAGCTCTGTCTGTCTCTCTCCCTCTGTCTGCTTCCAGACAGTGCAATGAACATATTGCATGTGTGGAGTGTTAGTACAGGATGCTTTTGTAGGTATCTGTATAGGTCCATGTGATGGCCTCTGCACCAATTGTAAGCCAGCATTTGCTAATTGCATGCAGCCAGTTGTGTACTGATTGCAGTTCTCACTGTGATTTCAGGACAGTGCTATAAAAGGGTATGTGAGATAGGCATTGCCCTTTCAGATTGTAAGGGCTGGGACCATGCTGGTATGCTGTGGACACTGTTCTATGAGTGTAAAGGTTAGTATCTCTCTCATGATTCAGGCTGTGTTGTAGATTCACATTTCTCCATTCCTCTTTCCTGTTCCCTGTAGTAAGTGTGTATGCACAATGACACCTACAACTATATATATATATATATATATATATATATATATATATGTGTGTGTAAATATACATACATTTATATATGTACATTAGCTGACATTATTACCTACAAGCTACCAACTAGCATGGCTGTTTCTGTTCACACACTACTATTATGGGAATCCACTAGTTTTGACAGTAATTCTAAATGACATGCTTTGTGTACTACACATCCTATATTCCCTTTACATTCATCCCTACTATTACATGTTATATTTATTTTAGCACAATGTTCTTGTATAAGAGTCATGGCTTAGTGGTAGGTCATACAGACTACTGTTTCCAAGATCCTGGGTTCGGGACTGTCAGTGGGATTTTATTTTGCTTTTGAACTGACAACAGGACCTGTAAATCAGAGTGACTAAGGCACTTTTAAGCAGTTGTAACCGGGTTAGTGCTGGTTTGCGCGGAGCTCACGCATGCGCACTGGCGTTTAGCTCCATGCACACACGCGCACACCCCGCTTACAACCGCTTAACAGTGCTTAGTCTGGTGCACACACACGCTATTTTCTTTGAAAGAAATGAAAATGGGGAGACAGGAAAGTGGTGAAAAAGGGGTCACAAAGAGGGTAAGACAGTAGGGAAACAAGCTTGGGATTTGCAGGAGGGATGTAGGTAAGGCCCATAACTGCCCATTTCTTCATCAGCAACAGCTGTGCATATGTATGTAATTTGGTGTGACATTTGAAACCTTCCACCACTGAGAGAGGTGTCAGGACAACAATAATACTTGTTGTACAGCCAATTGTAATTGATAGTTTCCATGTCCAGCAGACATGTGTGCAGAATGGGCAGCTATGTATGGGGCGTAATTTTTTTGTGGGTACAGAGTGCCCTTTTTTTATTTTTTTTTTTCAGATGAGAGTGGTATGTCAGGTGAAGGAAGTCGATATAGCTGGGGAGGTAGGTTGGGTAGGTCAACAGACAAGACAAACAAGATGCATACAGGGGCAGTGTATGACACGTGTGGGGGGGTTACACAATTGACGGGGACGGAGGTTTGGATATCCAGAACCCATGAGCCCACAGATGGCAACAGTGGAACTGATATCCCCACCCATAGGCAGTTGCCACTGTTCCTTCACTGCCCAGGACGGGACTGTGCTGGGGGCTGTGTAGGCTGGGCAACAGGCATGCCCGTAAGTTGTGCCACCTGTGCCTCAAGCTGGTATAGGGGCCCAAGAACAGAGTCCTGGTTCTCCCTACGCACCACAGTCCGGACACTACGGAGGGTGATTGGTGGTTCTGCTCCAGCCACACTTGCAGAGGGGGGACGAGCCCCATCCCCTATAGCGCTTCCACCCGCAGGTGGCACAGGGCCACTGGAGGAGGGTCCAGACTGGGCACTAGTGCCAAGTGCACTCGCTAGCTGAGGTGGGAGAGGTGGGTCCGCTGGAACCCGCCTTCCCTGTCGTCCTATGTTTTGCATTTTGTCATGACAGTTTGGGTTAGTGACATATAATACCATTCACAATTAGTTGTAACAGCATGCATTAGTATTCCCATTAACCAAACACCCAGATATTCACACCGTTGAACAGCAAGCATAACACATGCATAATTTGAACAGCAATACACAGTCCAACAACATGCAGGGTTGACCGATGGCAACAGGCCATCAGGTTTGGATGTATGAACAGGGCAGATGCATCAACGGACATGCAAATATATATGACCCAACAGGACAAATGTCCAGGGGTGTTAATTGTGATTGCACATGCCATTTTCATGTGGAATGGGTTATATGTGGTTATAGAGTGGGGTGAAGAAAATAATATTAACACCTTCGAATACCATACATATGCTGTACATTTCTAATAGCTAAACATATATACATACTACTGTTCTAACTACAGTTTCCTATATGATAACTACTTCAACTTGGTGATAGGACTGTTACTGCTACATCAATATACATTTTATTGTTCTTCATACACATTCATATCTAGCTTTGTTCAGCTACATCATCCTGCTACATTTGCTTTATATAGCTATAGACAAGTGTAGATATTTGGTATATCAGACAATCATACTATCTGCATATTGCAGACTGAGAGCAACATATCCAGATTTTGGGATACACATTCCAGATGCAGCAACACTTTGAACAGATTTCGCTGTTTGGTTTTGCTTCTCACATGCATTTCATTCTGTACTGACTGCAGTATACTTTATTCAGGGGTTATTACTACTGTATTGCTGGATTCATGACACTTTCTCACACTCTCTCACTTGTTTTCATTTTACTATTCAGGATGGTACTTACTTCTCGGCTTTATTGACATGTTTTACCTGTAGTTATTACAATCCTTTCCAGCAGTCTCACTTCTGTCATGTTTCAGTATTTCAACAGGGATATATTTCACACATGTGATTTGATCATCTTCTGCAGCTGTACTTTTCAGCCTGCTGCAGGTTGTGTACTATTTTATTACAGGTGGGGCATCTTTATTTCAGAATTTATTTCAGACATTTTCATTTTTCTGTTTGGATTACAGACTGCAACACACTTTTGTAATCAAGCAATACTTGCAAACACTTTTACACTGTTACTTGCACATTTTATTACTTAGTGACTACACTGCACTCTTTTGCTAACTGTCATACTTTTATATTTCTTTACAGTTACTGGGAGTGGATTACTGACCTGCCTGGTGGCACAACTGCACCAGCCTATCGCCATAGGCTCTGCGGTTCGCAGAACTGACACCTGCAGCTGTAATATAAATGAAGTAATATTGGAATACACATCTCCATAATATCAGCTAGTTTAATTTCTTACATACATAATTAAATGTAACTTACTCAGTAGTGGGGCATTGGGCATTTGCCGGGCCTCCTGGATCCAAAAGTTCAATTGGTCCTGCTTGCATCTCTTCAGGTCTGCATGGTGGTGACGGACCTGCTCACCAGTTCTTGGAATTCCTGTGGCACTGGTGAGATCATGAGCCAACCGGTCCCACGCCTCAGCCCTATATGCTCCCCACAGGACCTGGTCCTGCATGAGTTGGGCCTTATGACTGTGGACTAGGAGCCAGACCATGTACCTGGACTCCTCAATGCCCCACCTCTGTGCTCGAAAGCAACTACCCTCACCTACTCCTGTCATTCTGGCTGCAAGTCAGTTCTACAATCATTTATGCTGTGTTTTCCCGCCTATGGGGCTTATATAGGCCGTTTTTCCCGCACATATCTGTGATTGGCCATTTTGGAATTGTATCAACTTCACTAAACCTGCATTGTCATGCTCCAGTTTGTATTCATTCCTATATATTTTCTATTATTGCATTTATAGGTACTGCTGTCATGGCTTAGTGGTTCAGAACCTTGACTATGGTGTATAGTATCCTGGGTTTGAACCTGGCCACTACTTTTTATTTTTTATGACTGTCTAGACAAGCTGCGGGGTGTGTCTGTGTAAAGGCAGTTTTGATACGGCTTGCTCAACGTTGCCCGTCGGTTAGCTTGTTTGCGCGGTGCGCAGCTCTGCACAAACGGGGTATGCTGGTTTAAGCCTCATTTGGCTATCAGCACGCATATTACACTCAGCTCAGCTAGGGGCACATAGTTTCAGCATGTTACACCACTGCTCACCTATGGGCACTCATTTTGCACCTGTTAGATCACTGCTCAGCTACGGGCACTCATTTTGCACCTGTTAAACCACTGCTCAGCTACAGGCACTCATTTTGCACCAGTTAAACCACTGCTCACCTACGGGCAGATGCATTCACCCTGTTAAACTGTAGCTCAGCTATAGGCACATCTGGCATTTTTTATTGTTTTGTTACCTCACATTTCTTCAATATAAATGGGCTATTTCATTACATTTTACATAAAATGTGATTTTATGTGTACATGTTTGTCAGGGACTTGTTTCATGCTTATTTTGCTAAAAATAAAAATTGGTATTGTGGGGACTCCAACCATGAATGCCTGCTTTTCAGCCAACATCTCTACCGCTACGCTATTGCTTCTTGGCTTACTTTGCATATTTAGTTCTTATATGCTTTCCCACTGACTGCTAACTGTGGCTGCGGTACGAGCACACCCGCGCAAATGAGCGCACTCACGGGCAAACATCTTTACAATTTAAAAAAAAATTATGAGATGTTCATTTGTACATTTTATGTTTTTAGTCTGTGGGGGCATGTGTTGTGTTGTGTTTATTCACATTTCCATGGACTCTGTCGTGGGTGTTTACTTTGGGCACTTTTACTCTTCTGGGGGCGTGCCCGCTTACAGGGCTCGGCCTACGGACACGCCCCCCACTGTCTTACATGGACCGTGTTAGCCTTAGGTGTGATTCAGCATGCTCTCATGAATATGCAGAGCATGCTGACATCACTCCGTTTAACTGCAGCCTCCGTGTAAAAGTTATAACTCTTACACGGAGGCTTTGTGAATCCTGCCCTGTATCTATTAAGGTCAAACTCATAAAACCACGACCATCAAAAGATCAGACAAAAAATCCCAAATGAAAAATAAACAAAACACAAAACTCAGAACATTCTAAACCCCCCTTAAAAAAACATTGTTCTGCAGTGGGGCAAGCCACCATGCACCCTGAATGTGGGGCACCCCCCACCTGATTCTTACATGTCAACTGCACGGCCAGTCTAACTTGAAGTAGAGAGAAAACTCCTATATGAGAATCACTACCAGTGAATGCTCACAACCAGACTGGTAATCACACTACAGACAAAAACATATCACCATCAAATACCCAACAAATAAAAAAGTCCTGCCACCAGCAAAAAAATCAACAGTTCCCAACAAACAACTCAATATATACACACACTCAAACATCCATATTATATAGCCAGTGATTGAATTAATACATACGCATGTGTATGTGTGCGTGTTTTGTGTGTGTGTGTGTGTGTGTGTGTGTGTGTGTGTGTGTGTGTGTGTGTGTGTGTGTGTGTGTATGTGTGTGTGTGTGTGTGTGTGTGTGTGTGTGTGTGTGTGTGTGTATATATATATATATATATATATATATATATATATATATATATATATATATATGTATATATATATATATATATATATATACATATCACCTGCCACAAACTCTCTAACTTTATCTCTGACACTCTTAACACCCTTCTCTCTAAAGTTAAATGGGACGTTCTAAAATACCTCCCCCTAGATGAAGCTGTCCTTTGCTTCATTTCTATCTTTCTAGACATCCTAGACACTCTGGCTTCCATTCGTACCATACACATCAAATCTACAGTTTCACCCTGGCTATCCAAAACTACTCTCAACCTTATGAAAGATAGAGACAAGCTTTGGAAAATCTGGTCCCAAACTAAACATCCTAATGATCTGCAAAAATACAGAGAAGCTAGGAACTTAACAAAGAAATAAATGAACAGAGATAAAAAGGAGTTTTACTATAACCCCCCCCCCCAATGCACTAAAATCTAACTCAAAAAGATTCTGGCACTCCATTAACCAGATACTCTACCCAGGCAATCCTTCTTACCCAAACCCATCCCTAGGCAAAACTCACAAAGAAATTGCTTCCTTATTTAACTTCTACTTTATTGACTCCATATCCAACCTATTAAAGTCTAATGCACCATCAACTCCAAACCCTCCTGTCACAGGTCCTTCTTCCACCACATCCCTCTCTAACACCTTCTCCCTCAAACCAGTGCCAACTTCCTTTACCAAGACTCTACTATCCAACTTAAAACCCTGCTCCTCATCTACAGATAAAATTCCTCCTAACTTTCTCCAACTAGCATCGGAGTCTGTTGCCCTACCAGTATCTATTCTAATTAATCGCTCAATCACAGAAGGAAAAGTCCCAACTATATATAAGCAGTTTCACACCCTTCCAATATACAAAGGAGGCAACTCCTCATTGCTATCTTGTCCCCTCTTTCCAAAAGTCCTTGAAAAGTGTGTTCACAAACAAGTCATGCAATATCTTACCAAACATAACCTTCTAACTCCTACTCAACACAGCTTCAGACAAAAACATAGCACTACCACAGCACTCTTATCCTTTCTGCACACAGTCTCTCTTGCCAGGGATGACCACAAGCTAGTTTCCTGCCTATTTCTGGATATGTCCAAGGCATTTGATACTGTCTCTCATCCTCTCCTTTTAAACAAATTACAAGAACTAAACTTCTCCCCTGAAGCTGTTCCATTGTTCTCTAGCTACCTCTCCAATCTAACCCAAAAAGGTAAAATGGCAGTCCGCACGCTCACCACCTCTACCAGTCAGAATGGGTGTTCCTCAAGGCTCTATTTTAGGGCCTTTACTCTTTAATATTTATACTAACAATCTCTACTCTTCCTCCCCCCAGACACGACCATTACTACTATAGCCAGCTCCCTCTCTGAACTCCATTCGGCCACCCAAACTGCCTTTAACTCAATTGAAACATGGCTAACTGACAATCAACTCATACTCAATCCAAAAAAAAAACAAACTGCTAATGTTCCTCCCTAAAAATCTGTCCTATATCAAATCTACTTACACCATTCTATCTCTTAACAACACCCCAATACAAGTAGAACCTAGCACCAAACTCTTAAGAATCACCGTAGACGATGAATTGAAGTTTGACATACATATCAATAACTGTATCAGAAAGACCCATCAAAAACTCGGACTCCTCTACAGATCTAAAAAATTCCTTTCCCCTGACGCCAAGATTATGCACTCCCAATCATACCTCCTACCCAGTCTTATGTATGGCTCCCAGATCCTTACTAATCTTGACTCTACCCTTCTCACCAAGCTTGAAACCACCTACAATAAAATTGTTCACTTTGCAGCACATGAAAACTATAAATCCCATCACTGCATCTCACTAAAACTAATGAATTGGTTAGAACTACCTCACCAACATTTACTCTCACAGCTCTCATTATTCACTCTATCCTTTACTTGCCTTCATATTGTCCAAAGCTTGCACCACTCATCTCCTACTACTCTCCCTCCAGACAACTAAGAAGCTCTAACCAATACTTACTCCAAATCTTCAAACTCAAAACTAAAACCGGATGTAAACTTTATAGCTACCACCCATCCATGTCCTGGAATAAACTGCCTCAAGAGATACGGTCCCTTACCAACCCAAAATTATTCAAAGCAGCTTTAAAGGAACACCTCAAAAATCATTGGTACTGCCACTGTAGTCAGCCACCATAAAAATATCCATTCTATCCCTCTTTATCTCTCCTCTATCCTTCATACTATTCTACATTACTTACCCCACTCTCCTGTAGTTCCACATGTTTTTCTACCCTCAACCTCCAGTCTCATCTTAAATCTAACTTTCCTATTTAACATCCCTATCTATGTCTAGCCCCATCCTCTAACCCCTTCTTCCCTCTGCTTCTTACTTCCAACCTCCCTCTCTCCTATACTTGATCCCTAAACCCCCTCTGTATTACTTCCACTCATCTCCACAGTTTACTTCTTTACTATGCTCTGTAAAGCCTTACTCCAAAACTACTGTTTAATCTTGATTGTAATGTAAATTTTGTAAATAGTTTTTTGCTTACTCTATTGTTAGAATATTATGTGTAATCTGTATACCAGCCTTCTATATTTGTAGTCAAATGGAGCTTTTCTCCCCGGGTCACTGCTGAAAAAGAGCTTCTGCCCAGCCAGACTAACCCAGTAAACAAATGTAAAATAAATAAATAAATAAATAAAATATACAAACTCCATGGTAGCAGAACTACAGAGAAAGAGGATAACTTCTGAAATTATATTACCATCAGATTTTTGCTGTTCAACTGTAGTATAATTCAACCACTGTAACTGCAGATGAAATACACCCAAACCAGATAAATATATGTTGTCCAGGTCCCCTTCAATAAACACATCACACCAAATGACATTTGATAACCTTTATTAAACTTCCATAACTTAGCTATGAACACCAAAATTTATTAATTACAACTGGACACAGTATAGTTGATTCTAAACACAGCATAAACATCCTTGTAATGTTAATCAGGACAGCGTACCTGCTCATCCTGCCAGGTAAGCAGCATCCATACCTTTGCTCACTTACTTTACTTATAAATCTCCTTGTAATGTTAATCAGCACATTGTACTTACTCATCCTGCCCCAAGTAAGCAATGTCCATACCTCTGCTCGCTTACTTTACTTATGACTCAGCGTCCAAGGTTCACTTCGTACCCCATTTATTGAATTACCCATCCAACCAAATAATTTAGGATAGCATGACCTTACTTATCCTGACCCAGTAAGCAGTGTCCATACCTCTACTTGCTTACTTTACTTATGAAACAGCATCCCCATCTCACTTCATACACCATTCATTAAATTACCTTCCAACCAAATAAGCAACGTCCTTACCTCCGCTTGCTTATCTATTCAGCAATCTGCCTCCAGCTGCTCATTTTCCTTTCTCCAAATCCTTGAAATGAACATCCAGACACCAGAGGGAGGACAGAAAAGGATAAGTCTGTGCCTCTTCTCCGCCTACTCTGACTGATAAAATAACCACAATCCCCACCAACCCACCAACCAAAAAAGGGAGGGTGGATGGGTAGCAAGTTCACATCAAAATGTGATTATTTACCCAGCTACACTTGTCTAAACCCTTTAAGCCCCTCCCCCACCCTTACCTCATTTCCTCCCAAATTTCCCTCCCTCCATTTAACCCTTTCATCTCCCCAACCCACTCAACTCCCACTAATATATCAAATTAACCCCTCTTGAAGATATCCCTGGACAACTTGGTTTGTTGCCAAACTTCATTTGTCCAGGTTCCCTTCAATAAACACATCACACCGAATGACATTTGATGACCTTTATTAAACTTCCAAAACATAGCTTTAAACACCAAAATTTATTAATTACAGCTAGACATAGTATAGTTGACCGTAAACACATCATAAACATCCTTGTAATGTTAATCAGGACAGCGTACCTATCCCCAAATCCATGAAATAACCATCCAGACACCAGAGGGGAAACAGAAGAGGACAAGCCTGTCCCTCTTCTCCACCAACCAGTCTGACCAGGCTGTTCCCCCTCCCTTCTACCCAAATTTGTTCAGCCACTTACCTCCCATAAAGGAAAGGGTTAAGCCAAACATCATTCAGTGTACCCATCATCTGTAAAGTACATTGGCTCCCTGTCATCAATCCCACGCCTTGACATACCAGCACTGAAATGCGCCTTAATAAAACTAAATAAAATAGGATTACCAGTGACCCCACTGAACCACTCCAGAACATCCACTCTGAGAATGCATTCCCTTTCAGTCTGCTTCCTTCAAGCCACCAACCATGGCTCACTTTTAACCCCACTCTGTGGCCCCATTATACCTCTCTAGTGACCAGCATGTCTCCTGCAACTGATATAGTCAAAACAGGAGCAACCATCCTGTCGGCCCCATCACCTTCCAAAGCTCCTTCCTTCAGGCTCCACCTGCTGCCACCTTCCAAATCCACAGACACCTCCTGCAGCATGTATCACCTGTGCAACCCACTTTCTTCAGCCACTGGGTAATGCAGGCTCATTTTTCATCTCAGCCTCAAATTCTGTGCCTCCAACATCTGCAAAAGAGAAGCAAGTTAAGCATATTGTCCTTAAAACACAGCACAACTTATTTGGATATCTAACAGCTCTGCTGGCTTAACACCTTGTCTTTACCACTCACCAAAATCTGTGTGCATCCCTGTCTCTTAGTAGTCCTATCAGTAAAATAGTGTGTTATTGTATCAAAATTAAATTTACCTCTATTCCTCAGAGCATTATGTGCCAATGTGAACACAGAAACATTAATCCAAAATCCCCATGAAACCATCCAAGAGCAACTGCCACCAACAAGCCAAGCTGTAACCCTATTTCCCACTCAGTGTATATAATAACAAAATTGAAATTTCCTTTCCAACATCCAACTATGTAATATAAGCAGTAAAACTTACTAACCAGCCTAGCATTTGTTGACCAACCAACCACCTTCTGAATGATTAAAATACCTCCATCACATACAGTGCCACATGAACTATAACACCCTGAACCTCCATTACCCAACACCAACCCCTGCAACAAAAACCTCTCAATAACCACAGCCTATCAAACTTCACAGCTATGAACATACCCCAGCCCATGACTAATAAGTCACCCTACCTTGATCGCAAAGTGGACAAATCCCAATCTTTATAAAGGGAGCTCCAGGCTCTACTGTAAAAAAAAAAAAAAAAAAAAAAAAGAAAAAAAAACCCTAAACTCTAACAGCAAGGCCTCCCGCTTGTGCTTAACCACAAAGCCCCGGTTCCTCCAACCTCCGCCCAACATACCTGTATACCTACCATGCTCCATAAACCCTACCTGCCTCTATAAGTCAAATACACCCTGAGATTGTGTCTACCCCCCATGGTACCTCGTACTACTCCCTACAAATGATTCTCACCCAGCTTCATCCAGCCCCAACATACCTTCTCCTCACTTGCCCCCACTACCTCATATCTGAACCAACCTGACATGCCTCTATGAGCACAAGGTAAGATTACCTATGACCTCATAGAGCCCGCTCCTGCAACAGGAACAGTCTAGAGCAGCAAACCAACACAGTCAGCTGCATCACCTTCCAAAAAGAAAAAAGAAAACTGTAAATTCTTAACACAGACACAGCAAAACTTCTTACTAACAAAATTAAGAGCTGACCAGGGCCTAACCTGCTCACTCACTGCACAGCTGCTACACCAGCCCGCAGCCCCCAACCCCCCAAGAGAGAGTGTACAACCCTTATACTCCATGTTTTGCCAAGTAACACTGCCAATCAGTGTAGGGGGAGGGAACAATAAAATCACCTATTGCACCAAGTCATCACAAAGGACTCAATGCAACTATTATACTTACTTAAAAAGTATTATTTCTCACATCATAAAACCGATATCATTCATCTTATAGCCTACTTCCACTATTTGCTCGGCTATGCAAACAATATGGACCATTCCTAAATTACTCTGACACTATACCTCCCAATTCTCACAACATAAATAACAGAATTAATAGAAAATACAACCTCTGGGTGCAAAATCTGGGCAAAAAACAGAAGAATGAGAAGGGAGTGACATAAGCCCAACTAGGGACCGTATAAAATATTGCTCTCTCCAAACCTTGCTAGCTAGCTGGTAGAATAACAGATGTGCACTCTAGTGACCCCAAGCGTGACCTCAACCTGGTCTGTTACATCAATAGGACTTGTTTGAGGGACATCTTTGTGTCTCAGAGACTCCCCCATCTGTGGAAAAGATTCTCTCTCCACGTCAGAGTACCTCATTATCACATTGTCAAGCACAACCTGGTTGACTGAATGGGAATCAGAAACTACACTCCTGGGATTCCACCTGTGTCCTTGCTGGACTGGCTTGCCTTATACCTAATCAGATAACCACCGAGGCTGCTCTAAGCCATGGCTGCCTTCCTACAAGCCCACTGTTAATGAGAGTCTCCATTTAAAACAACTGCAGAGAAGATAAAACAGGTTATTTATCAAACAATACTGCCGTAACCAGCTGTAATACTGAGGAATCCTCACTGAAAGAATCACCTCTCCCAACTCATCTATTACCAAGCAGCATAAAAATCCAAACACCCAGATCTTACTAGCAACAATAAGACTCTTTGTTGTACCTGTTAAACGAAGACGTCCATCAAATACAAAGCAATGAATGGCTCAATATTACAAGTATGTGCCTTGTTATCCACCTCAGCTCATTTTCTTTCTTAATTGCTTAATCATCTAATTTGTCCTTTTCAAAGACTTACACATCCAGCAGTAAGTATAGCCAATTCCAAACACTACTGCACCATCCTACAAGCATTAAACATCAAGCAGCTATGAAGACTAATACTGACCCTCAAATTTAATTTATGCATCATACACAGACAACTAGGGCTAAATCACTCCAGGATACAAACAGTTAAGTACCAAATCAAGAAAACCCCATCCCTGAAGCTGACAGCAACCACTACTCACATCCGGACAAGATCCGAAGATGATTTCACTTACTGTATGGGCAGCTGTCTTCTCTTGCACCTCTGACCTCACCCCTTCCCTTAATCCAAAGAAAGCATTCTGTGCAAGAAAAAAACCTGGTTGTTCCTTGCTTCCAAATTAAGTAAACACTGAACACATCAGCTGTTTACCTTGAACCTAATGATTAACTGCTTGAAAGGATCAAAACACTGCATATACTTAACTAATAACCAAAGTAGTTGCCCGATCAAAAGGTGATGTCCATTGACTAAGGTATCCCTCAACTACCGATTCCCTATTAACTCCCCAACCACAACAGCACCGTTAATGGCCTGATATGCTGCTGCACATGCGCAGCAACTAGAATACCAGAAGTTACATCTAAGCCCGCAAATGCAAATAGTCAGTTATGGCAAACCTGCCCCTCCACCTCTTCCCAATTAGTAAGGTCTCCACATGGGTTAAATATATTACTTTCCTAAATTGTATTATTGCTATAGGAGCAAACATTCTTGGCATTGCGTAATTATGTTTGAGAAATAAGTCATTCCCCCTGTAGCCTTACCATGCCATTTGTATGCTTCCTGTATGTATGGCCAATGGCTATTACTCTCGCCTTTCACAAATAAGAGAGGTAATTTGACGAACTGTCACAACCAATAATCAAGCTACACGTGTGCAAGGCTAACAGCAGTTACGCACAGGCATCTCACTCGTGAACACACCACTACCTACACCAACAAACCTTTCATGAACCCATACCCCCAATATATTTTATTTATTAATTAATTAATTTATTTATCTTATTATTTATTTATTATTATTTTTTTTTAATGTATGCATCACTAGAGTCTTATGGTAACAGGGGAAATCGGCAAAGTTGGAACAAATGTCTAGGAGCAGTGACCACAGGTAGGAAGGCCTGTCAGAGAAGCTAATACCAACATCATCAAGTTTTTCTTAACTGCCATCCTGACATATTGCCAAACAATTCACCAACCTGCCCAGTGCCCCCATCACTCTAACCCCCAAGCTTGCAACCAGTGATCTGAAGAAAGCATATAACTAGCTACCTCAACCCCTGCAACCAAAGCAAGCACAAAAACCAAACTGAGCAGCAGAGGTGACAGAAAATGCTTCTCCATGAACTCCATGCAGTCTGATACCCCCTTTATCCCCATTAGACATGAAAAAAGACCATCTAATCGTGAAACCCAATAGTCCTACCATCCAGAACAGTGCAAAGATACTACAAAGCTTCTTCTTTTTTTTTTTTGTGCGTGTGTGCGTGTGTGCGTGTGTGTGTGTGCGTGTGTGTGCTTGTGTGAGGAGAAAGTGCCAGCACTGACTGTTAGTTCCACTCTGCTCATGTGCAGTGCTAACCATTGCCTAACTCACCCACAGCCCACGAAAAGCCACCACCAATCACTGCTGAGGAAGATAGCCCAAAATGCAGCACTATAAAACTGCCCCCAAAGAGCACTTCACTTCCAAGTCACCTCAATCTCACAGTAAACTGCCATCTTGGCCAAAGTGCTACAGACCGATAGGAAGGGAAACACTCAACAACTCTGACTTAGCAGCTCCCACTGCAAAATGTAAACCCTGATCCTTTAATATGCAGCATCACATTTTCAAGACTCATAGGAGGTACCACCACCAAGAGGTGGATTGAACACACTACATCACCGCTACTCTGCCTGTACCACCACAAAGCAATGTGAAAACACAGAGCCATGCATTCTGCTACTCTACAACTAACCAAACCATTTTTCTAGATCAGCCCGGCCAATGAACCACACAAAATACACCACTCCCAAGACCGCTAAAATTACCTAGCATTCACTTTCCCACTGCCTTTCCTCACACAACTGCAATGTGTCGGCCCCTTCCAAAGAGAGCCTGAAATACCTACAAGACAAGAAAAGAGCATTTTCACCATCTCATGAACAGAAATTAACATTATCCTCAACCAACATCATGGAACCCGTGGATCCAGAACTCGACTTGAGGGAAAACAACTGGGAGGTATATATATATATATATATATATATATATATATATATATATATATATATATATATATATATATATATATATAGTGGTTACTCACTTTCTCTACTTGCCCACCACTACCAACCCAAGGCCTACCTGACACCAGCATACCTAGGTCATCTTGGACATAAACCTGCCAACTAGCAAGTTCACGCCAACATGTGATTACTTACCCAGCTACACTTGTATAAACCCCTTAAACACTCCCCACCCTTACCTCATTTCCTCCCAATCATCCCTCCTTCTATTAAACCCTTTTATCTCCCTGACCCACTCAACTCTTACTAATATATCAAATTAACCCCTCTTGAAGATGTCCCTGGACAACCATTTGTGACTTAATCTAAAAAACGTACAATACGCTGGTTGCATAACTGTGCACACCTTTAAACTAATACTTTGTTGTGTGTGCATACCCTTCAACCTAATACTTTGTTGAAGGACCTTTTGATTTAATTACAGCATTCAGTCTTCTTGGGTACACACCTGCCATCAATTAAAGAGACTCTAATTAACCTCAAATAAAGTTCAGATGTCCTAGTAGGATTTTCCTGACATTTACTCAGTTGTCTACTACAGCAAAAGCCATGGTTCACAGACAGCTTACAAAGCATCAAACGTATCTCACTGTTGAAAGGTATCAGTCAGGAGAAGGGTACAAAAAAATTTCCACAGCATTGGATATTAGTCATCAAAACAGCTGATAAAGGGGGAGCGGTGGTAGTATTAGACACTATTATGCATGTCAGAAAAATAGAAGAATTGCTATCAGATAAACATACATATATACAGATTAATCCTGTGGGTGTAAAAATTATAGTAGATAAAGTACATAATTGTTTAAAAAGATTGCTTTTTGAAATGAAAATCAGTGATGATACATATAAATTTTTATTGATAGACAAGGCCGTCATTCCCATCTTCAAAGGTCTACCAAAGATACACAAGTCTCTTCATGACCCACCATTACGACCCATAGTTTCTGGCAGAGGGTGGGTGACGGAAAATATTTCCATATGGCTGGAACATACATTGCATCCTTTTATAGATAAATTGCCAACCATACTTAAAGATACAGGGGATTTTTTGCTTAAATTGGGTGATGTGAATAGAGAGAGGACACAAATAAATAGAGATTTTTTGATGGTTACCTTAGATGTTCAAAACCTATTTACTGTAATTAGTAATGACTATGGGGTTCAAGCTGTTAGTGAGGTATTGGCAGATCAGAATGTTGATGAGGAGAAAATAATATTAATCAGTACTTTATTAACCCTGGTTCTAGAAAATAATGTGTTTGTAGGAGCACAACATACATATAGACAGGCACAGGGGGTGGCCATGGGCACTCCCTGTGCCAATACTTATGCCAATATGGTCCTTTGGCATTGGGAAAAGGCTATGATTTTTAATAAGCCAGAATGGATGCAACATATACATTTATATACACGTTTGTGGACGATATTTTCTTTTTGTGGAAGGATGATGTTACATCTTTGGATGGTTTTTTAGACTATCTACACTCCACTACTACATTCCTGAAGTTTACTAAGAAATGTTCAACCACAAATATTGATTTTTTAGATGTATGTATATCACAAAATGAAGCTGGCTTTTCATCAAGCCTATATAGGAAGGAGTGCTGGAAAAATACAATGCTTTGTTTCGATAGCATGCACCCCCGATATATGTTTTCAAATATTGTTCAGGGCCAGATTGGCAGAATTTCCAGATTGAATCTGGATGATAAGATGTTTGAATGTGAAATGGTTAATTTGAAGAACAACTTTTTAGAAAGGGGCTATAGAGGAGAACTGGTTAATAGAGTGGTTGATACCAATCACACAAAAAGAGATAATAGATTTAAGCCATGGCTTAAATGTAATAAAGGGGAAATAAGAACCACTAATACCACACACAAACCTAATGAACCAAGGGTATTGTTTACATATAGCAGTAATATAGGAGACATCAGGGATATTGTCAACAGAAAGTGGAATATTTTGAGGGGAGATAATAAGTTAAGAAATATAGTGGGGGCTTATCCACAATTTGGTTATAGGAGAAACAAGAATCTAAAAGATATCCTTTGTAAAGAGAAAACAGTAACCCAAACTTGTATCCTAAAAGAAAAAATTGGCAGTGTCCCATGTGGATATTGTAAAGCATGCCAATTTATAAATAAAGATGACACCTTTACACATCCAGTCAGTGGACATGTCTTTAATTTCAAAGCAAAAGCTACCTGTAGGACAAGTAATATAGTTTACATAGCGGAGTGCACTGAATGCATATGTTTTTATGTTGGCAAGACCAACAATATGTTTAAGGTAAGAATATTGCAACATATGTCTTCAATTAGGAATAAAGATGCACATAATGCTTTATATAAGCATATTGAGACCCACCCCACACATAATTTTAAATTCAAAGCAGTGGTTAATGTTGTCATGAACAATAGGGGGGGTGATGTTAAACTATTAACTGAATCTATGGAGTCTAAATGGATTTTGGAATTGATGGCCCACAGAACTCCGGGCTTAAATGACTGTGTACCTTTAAAACCAGCCTTGCAGAAAAGGCGGACTTTTTACTAACTCTCATTGGTTGACATGTATTTTAAATATCAGGAAGTGTTTTTAGTATGTGATCTGATGAAGGGTTTTAACCCGAAAGCGCTTGTCAGTGGATATTCATTTTGTTGGAGTTTCTTACCAGTTTTGGATACAACTTTTTGTGTATTTTAATAAAGCAGTGGAACATCCAGCGGAGTCTCACCTTTTCTTTCATTGTACTTATTTTTTGGCTGTTTGGTGAGTCTGAGGCTTAGCAAAGAACATTATTTGGACATTGGATATACCATGGAACCCAGTGATGACAGTCATCAAAAAGTGGAGAAAATATGGGACAACAGTGATGTTGCAAAGACCTGGATGTACCTCCAAAATACATGAAATGACAAGATGAAAACTGGTCAGGGTGGCTGCCAAGAGAGCTAGAGCAACACTGAAGGAGCTGCAGGAATTTCTGGCAAGTACTGGCTGTGTACTACACATGACAGCAATCTCCCATATTCTCCATATGTCTGGACTATGGGGTAGGGTTGCAAGAGGGAAGCCTTTTCTTACACAGAGAAACATCCAGGCCCAGCTAAAATTTGCAAAACAATACATCAAGTTTCCTAAAAGCATGTGGGAAAATGTGTTATGCTCTGATGAGACCAAGGTTGAACTTTTTGTCCACAATTCCAATAGGTACGTTTGGCACAAAAACAACTCTTTGCATCAACAGAATAACACCATCCCCACAGTGATGCATGGTGGTGGCAGTATCATGCTTTGAGGTTGCTTTTCTTCAGCTGGAACTGGGGCTTTAGTCAAGGTGGAAGGAATTATGAACAGTTCCAAATACCAGTCACTTTTGGCCCAAAACCTTCAGGTGTCTGCTAGAAAGCTGAAGATGAAGAGGAATTTCACCTTTCAAAATGACAATGACCCCAAGCATACATCCAAATCAACAAAATAATGGGTTTACCAGAAGAAAACTAAAGTTTTGAAATGACCCAGCCAGAGCCCAGACCTAAATCCAATAGAAAATCTGCAGGGTGGCCTGAAGAGGGCTGTGCACAAGAGAAGCTCTCGCAATCTGACAGATTTGGAGCAGTTTTGCAAGGAAGAGTGGGCAAATATTGCCAAGTCAAGATGTGCCATGCTGATAGACTCCTACCTAAGAAGACTGCATGCTGTAATTAAATCAAAAGGTGCTTCAACAAAGTATTAGTTTTAAGGGTGTGCACACTTATACAACCAGTGTATTGTACATTTTTTATTTTTTATATTGTTTATTTTTCCATTGAATTGTACAGGTCACCTAAAATAGAGAAAAGTTTTGAAATTATTTATTGTGATTTATTGTGGTCTGATTTGTTTTATATTACAAAAAAATGTCATTTTAACAGGGGTGTGTAAACCTTTTATATTCACTGTATGTCTATTGTACTAACTAGCTATACGGGCTATCTAATGAGTCATCACTGTATTTCTGGATGGCTGTTCAGAAGACTGACAAACCAAAAGACTGAATCCCAAAAGACTGAAAATTCAAAATACTGAATAAATTTTTAATGCAGGGGGCAAGTCCCCCCTTGCCCACTGCTAAATATATATACTAACTGCAAGATCACACAGCAGTGGAGAAGGGGCAAATACCATCATTTTTGAATTTTCAGTCTTTTGAGATTCAGTCTTTTGGTTTGTCAGTCTTCCAAACAGCTATCCAGAAATAAAGTGATGACTCATAAGACAGACCAGATAGCTAGTTAGTATGATATACATATATATATATATATATATATATATATATATATATATATACATATATATATATATACATACACACACACACACACACACACACACACACACACACACACACACACATACACACACACACACACACACACACACACACACACACACACACACACACACACACACACACACACACAAACACACACTCACACAATGTAGCCAGTAAATGTATGTTCCATTTTATGCTTCTAAAATATTCCATGATGCTTTTTTTTACTCAAATAATTTTTATTTTCAAACAACATTTTTTTAAAACACATACACTATAATCTAAATTCAATTTAAATAACTGTATACAATATTTACATTCAGCCTGACATAAAAAAATCAATGTGATTATGAAGCAGAAGATATCAGTTAAATAACATGGATATTAGGAAGAGACTGAGTCCAATTGTAAAGTATCAATCAATAATAAAACTTTTCTCTAAGGATTATTGTCTAACGGCTTCTGATAAATTCTGATTTATTTAGTCTTGATTTCATCAATGCTGTTTCCTTTAACAGAATTGAAAAGTTTTTCATTGTAGGTACAACACTGGAGTTCCACTTCCTGGTTATGCATTTTCTGGCAATAGCTAATATTGTCCAGAGTAAATACAAACTTGTTTTATTCAAATAGGTACTTTCATTTACATTTAATAATATTAAAGCTTTAGACATAACTAAAGAATCTGTAAATATAGTCTGCAGAAAATTATTAATACCAGACCAATAAGTTTTAATAGCAGTACTGTCATAAAAAAATATGAGACCAATCAGCTTTTATGTTCTGTAGGCATCTCCAACATGTCACATTTCTAGAAGAATTATTTTTTTGCAATTTTATTTGGTGTCATGTAAGATCTATGTAGAAATTTCCAATTAAATATTTTCCAGTACTGTGAGAATGATGTCAATTTGATAGAGAGTAATATGCTTGATTTATTTTCTGGTGTTAAATTTAGAGATTGTCCTTTAGTAATATATTCCCAATAGGTTGATTTTGGTGTTGTTTTATAAGTTATTAATTCACCATATAAAAGATAAATAATATTCTTCATATTATGATTATTATATACAGATTAAAATAACCAGTATATGAATGTTGGCATTTTTATAAGAAGAGTTATTGATTATTCTACTTAGAGCTTTAGTATATGATAAAATACTTTGCAATAGTAGCCAGTTTTGAGATGTCAACTCATAATATGCTTTTATATATTGAATATCTAAGATATTTTGGTCTCTTATACACTGATTCCAGCAGATAAAGTTTTTATGTTCCCATGTAGTGAGTATATTTCTCTGCACCCTATCACTGAAATTCTTTGTAATATTGAATGGAATTAATAACTCAAATCAGAGTTTTATATCAATATTTACATTAACACATTTTCTAAAAGCATTAAAAAGATAGTTTATTATGTTCAATTTAGTTTGCTTTGTAGTATTATACTGCATATTTATGCATAGTAAATACCATGACTTATTAGATTTTTCTATCAGGAGATTTTTTTGATATGGTATTTTCATTTGTCAGTATATCAGTATGTAATAACTTCCAGTTAGAAGAATGATTAGGATTTATTCAATCAACTACTGTTTTAAACATAGAAGCTTTTATCTATGTTTCAGTATCTAGGAAATTGAGCCCTCCCAGTTCCCATGGCTAATATAATGGGATAAAGCAATTCTATTTCTTTTGAAAAACCAGAGGAACTTTAGTAATCTTGTATTTATTTATTCCTTTAAGAAAATGTCTTTCAGGACTCATTGGAATAGCCTTTATTATGTATAAGATTTTAGAAAGTAGGACCATCTTTACCAACAGAAGTCTATCTTCAAAGGCCATGAATATTTTGTTCCACTTATTCAGATATATTTTTATTGTATTAATAACATTATTATAATTTTCAGTTAGTGTCTCTTCCATATCTTTGCATAAAATGATTCCTAAATATTTTAGGGTGAATACTTGTTTCCTAATGGTCTGATGTCTATTTGCTTGTATTTCTTTCTTTTTATTCAACAACAAGAATTCTGATTTTGAATTTTTTACTATAATCATACAGAATTTTTCAATTAGTAAGTCTAATTATTTTAGTGTCTTGTTGGAATTTTATAATGTAAGACATACATCATCTGCAAATAGCATTATTTTGAAATTATATTGATCATATATAGCGCTATACTTTTTATATTTGGATTATTTTGTATTAAAACAGCAAGTATTTCTATAGCCAATGTAATTAAATAGGTGATATAGGGCACCCCTGCTTTGTACCTTTGGTAAGGTGAATAGATTCCAAGGTGAATGGTCCTAATTTAACATAAGCTAGATTGCTTTTATATATGTTTCTCAAAAGCATAATAAAGGAAGAAGGAAAATCAAATAGAGCCCTAACTTTAAATAAATAATCCCATCTTAAAGAGTCAAATGCCTTTTCTATATCTAATCCAATTATCAATGTTTCCTTATTTTCTCTATTTAGAAGTTCAATAAGTGTTAGAATCCTTTTGATATTGTCATGTGTTTGTCTGTTATATATATAAATCCAGTTTGGTCAGTATTTATTATTTTGGATAAGGGGATTTTTATTTTAACTAAAATGGACATAAATATCTTATAATCATTGTTTAGTAAGGACATTGGTCTATAGGAACTACAATAGTGATATTCTTTATTTTCCTTTAAAATGGAAGTAATTAGAGAATATCTCCAAGAAGGAGGAATTATTCCTTGTGATTGAACTTCAATTAGCATTTTATATAAAAGAGTTGTTACAGATGTAGGAAAGAATTTATACATTTCTATAATTTAACCATCTATTCCTGGGGTTCTATTAGGTTTACTTTCTTTTATTTTGTCCATAACTTCCTTATATGTGTTAGATTTTTGAAGATCTATTTTTAGTTTTTCAGAAATTTTATTTAGTTTGGTAGCAATTGATTCCAGACTAAGTTGATCTACTGAAAGATTTGTTTGTTTATAATGCTCTGTATAATGTTGCTTAAAGGCATCAAAAATGTCACCTATATCTGAAACTCTTTTTTTCCCCCTCATGTAAGATATTGATAATATTATTAGTATTGGATTGCATTTTAATCTTTGTAGCTAATTTCTTCAGATGCTTAGCTGAGGTAGCATATGAGTTTATCTTTAATCTTTCTAGTGCAAGATTGGTCTTGTGAGTTAGAATTTCATTATATTTTTTGCTTAGATCTTCTATATTCTTTTTATTATCAGAAGGGTTTGTAGTCTTTTTTGATTTAAGTAATAATAGTTGAGACTGTAGTTCCTGCAATTCCAATTATAATTCTTTAATTTTATTTTTAAATCAAGTGATAGTTCTGCCATATATATAAGCTTTTAAAGAATCCCAAATAATGACTACATTAACCAATGAAGTATGATTAGTCTCTATAAAAAAACTGAAGTTCAGATAATAACCAATGTTTAAATTCTTTGATTTTCATGATATAAGATGGAATGCTGGAAGTGAGGATTAATGATTTAAACTCAGTCTGAATCTTCAAGACCAGAAAATTATGAGCAGGTAATGAACATTCAATTATTGATAAAGCAGAAATTTTTGAGAGCAAATCTTGAGATACATATATTTTGTCAATTCTGGTTTGGGTGCCAAATCTATAGTCCTGATGGGAATATATTAATGAATTAGTGTCCTTTATGCTGAATGTGTCTGATAACTTAAATGCTTCTATCCAAATTTTTAAAAGTTTTGCAGTGGCAGAAAGACATAGAGGTCTTTCACTAGTCATTCCCAAAGTATCGAGTATGCAATTTAAGTCTCCTCCTATTATTAGATTACCTTTATATTTATTAGATATTAAATCCAAGTGCTTTTTTGCAGTGTTGCCTCCCATTCCTGGAAACCATTATAAGTTTATTAACATCCATATTCTATTGTTAAATTTCAATATTATAAGAGCTATAAGACCCTCTTTGTCTAAGTATTTGTAGATAGTCTCTTGATTAATTGCATTGTTTTTCCATAATAGTGTTACCCCTCTAATCTTGGATCTATAGGAAGAGTTTACTAAAGTCATATATTCGTTAGGATTCCATATATAATTATCACCTAGATTAAGATGGGTTTCTTGGAGGAAAACTATTTGGGCTTTATTTAATTTTAAGTAGTTTATTAGATTTGCTCTTTTCCTTGGGTTGTTTAAGCCATTAGTATTTACTGAAAACAATGTTAAGTCCATATCAAACTATTTCTAAAGATTAACTTTATTCCATTTTTATTTTCTAATATATCAGTCTGCTTCCTCAATAAGAGTGTTATATTAATGTGTGTAGTTCTATGTGATATAAAAAACAGGCTCTTATTTCAATAAGAGCGAAGTAGGTCTTAAGTCAGGTATGAAAAAAAAAAGAACTTAAATGTGATTGTATTTAATAGAATGAAACTAAAATAAATTTTCTTCCAAATCAACCATGGAATGACAATTTTTCCTAGTCTGACAGATAAGCCTAGATCCATCAGACTGTCCCTCGTAACTAATCAGCCAACTTCATCTGAGCTCCATAAAATAATTTTTATTTTATGTAGATTTTTTATAAGTATATGATAAAGAGCAATATTTAAGTATATGTCATATCAAAATGTGCCAAGATAACATCTTTAAACAATAATCAACAATGAATAAGAAAGTATGAATTACATAAATATTAAAAAACTATAAAACAATTGGTAATACAATTTGCCAATGTAGCATCTAGTTTAGTTAATAATGGCAGGTAAGGAATATATTTGTTTAAGTTTGCAATTATAATATAATATGAAAGATATATATTCCTGATTCATAAAAGATACAGGTATACATTTACTACCTCTCATCCATTTTCCAAGATCTTAAGTGCTATTAGTTTTTCTAATGAAGTATGTTCAGATAGCATACTACATGGACTATTTCAATGCTACACCCCATTGTGTTGATATAGGTAATGATGTTGTTCTATAATCTTAGTAACTTGCAAAAAATGGCCTGTCTAGAAAAGTGATTAAAATATTTATCAGAGGTATAGTTCATTTATCTCTTCTTATAAATCACAAGCTATAAATCACAAAGATGTATCTTGTGAGGCGCAAATGACACTTTCTTATACAAAATGAGAATAACTCTAGGGTCATTAGTTTTTGAATGCATTATAACATTATTCCTGCCTGTATAATATCATACCTCTTTACAATATCTTCATTCTGAATACAGTGTTAACATATAAAAATCTATTCTCCAAATAAAACCTAACATACCATAAGTACTAATCATGAATAGTCAAACCGTCTGTTAAGATGCATGAGAAACAATTCTGTGCATTTTTGGTATTGCCACTTTTCTCCTCTTCCTGTGCGAGGGATGTTAGAATTAAATATCAATGATGTCTATGTAAAGACATCTTATTTCATTTTAAAAGCAGACTGACAGTTGAGGAAATATCCATAAGTTCATATTCTATCCATTGTGTCTGTTGTCATGAAAAGAGAATATATGTAATCAAGATGAGCCTTAGCAGAATGATTATGGAAACAGATTGTCACTGCTTTATAAACTCTACTACATTTTAAACTGGAGCAGTTGTTTCTCCAAAGACAGAAGTGGGAAATATGATATAATGGAGAAAAATAAATAAAAACAAACAAACAAACAAACAATTAAGCAAAAAAAAAACATATTTATGACTTGTCACCTCTCTACAGTTGAGGTACAGCAGTTTCAAATTGTATTTCAGTTTGATGTTAAAGAATGATCTTCCATAGCTAAAACAAGTACATGCAAATATGCAATTAAAAAAGTATTACTACCCTGCAATCACAAGAAAATTACAAGACTTAAACAAAGCCCATTTAAAATCCATATCAATGAATTGTTTTACAGATTTAAAAAGAAAAACACTTGACAGTGAGCTTTCTGTGTTTCCCTCTTTTAGTTATTTCTCTTCACTAGAGGAAACTGTCGTTTACCACAGGAATACAAGCACATAGTTTTACTATGGCTTATAAACCAGCCCTGGACTGATTGTGGTCTCTATGTGTTCCTAAAGGAAATTGTACTTGATGCAGAGAGCTGCTTCTGGTAAAAATGTGTGTGTACCTTGTCATCCTTTCAGTGGACATCGTGCACTGTTGCCAGTGGTAAGGATTGAGGCTCCTTGACTGCCGGTTCAGTAGTGGGACATCACTGTTTCATTCTTAATAACATCTAGATGTTTATTGAAATATAGTTTATTTGTAATAGTAATACCTAAATCAAAGATTTATTTGACTTCTGATATTATTACATTTTCAGAAAAATAATGGCTGCCTTATTAGTGTTTAGTCAAATTACATGACACGTCTTACTATTAAAAAGTAAACAATGTTCTTTACCCCATCTAGCCATGTTTCCCAGGTAACCATTAACATAACAATAATCCTTAGTATTAACAGTTATAAACCCTTTGCAGTCAACTGGATTAATCAGAAATGGCCCCATCACTGACCCCTGTGGCGCTTCTTAATTTATTGACTTAATATATGAGTAAGTACCATTTTCATAATCTGCTGATTTGTACTGCTAAACCAAATTTTCAATGCAGTTGCATATATAACAAATTTATTTTCTTTTTTATTCCCTTCTTCCACATCCCTTTTCTTTCTCTTTTGGGAGATAGTCTTTCTCATAACAGCAGTGCTGCTACATATCGCTGGCAAATATCAGATAAGTAAACAAAATGATAAAATACATTTCAGCATAAGAAGTACCTTCCCAACTTATCACAACACTGGAATATAAGCACTAATGAAAATCACACAAAACAGGTCAACTACAACTCTAGTCACAGCAGCACACAAGCATCACTTCTCTTTGCAACAGTTAGAAGTTAGACATAAGTCCAAATTTACATAAATAACTGTAATAATGTAATATTATAAACAGGTCAACTACAACTCTAGTCACAGTGATACACAAGCAACACTTCTATTTGTGACAGTTAATTCTTCAAATAAGCTTGCTTAAATACTCAACATTTCAATTAGACCTTTAACCTGTTAGTTGTTCGAAAGCCAAGAAATAACAAGAAGAAGCTTCACTCCTGCAGAGGAAACACCAGGATAAATATAGCAGATATTCATTAAATTAATTATCCAGCTATTGGACTACCCCAGATCTCTTCCACAAGTCCCTGAAAGCTGTCATAATCAACATTGCCATTACTTGTCATGATGACTCAGGACCTTCCAAGAAACATGTGAAAGGAAACAGCTTAATGTGCTCATGGGGAAATCTAGTTACAAAAAGCTTCACATCATATATTTTAAGGCTTGTCTTTCCCTCCTTTTTATTGATATGAGTAAAATGGAGGAAGAAGAAAAAAATAAATGAGAACAACCATTGTTAAGGTGCAAGTAACCATTTTAGATCCTGTCTAGTAACAGTAATAATGGGCATATATTCAACTTGGCACTGAACTGAGGATATTTTATAACTTTTTAAATAGCCAAAATTAACCAAATTAACCAAATTAGTTAAATAAAACAAAAAAAAAAAATAATTTGTATGTATGTATATATATATATATATATATATATATATATATATATATATATATATATATAAACTTATTTAGTAATATGACCATACGTTGACTACAAGTGTTCAAACCATTAATTCTATTATTTGATATGAGATTGTAAACTATTATCCTGAAAGAACAATACACCAATCGGTTTACATTGATTTATATTAGTAAGCTCCAGTTTTTAGTTTACTATAATAGAAACCCCATAGACTAAATATAAGAAAAGTTATTTACCTGTATTGATGTAGAATACTCACTTGGACTTCTGGTTTGTCAAGAATAAAACCTAGTAATAGATGTTTATGACAGTGAATTTAATTAACTCTTTGTTTGAAAATTACATAAAAAAGATACATTTCCACTTTAAACTTTGCTAATAACAACTCATATTGTGGCAGAAGCTTTGAGAGATTTAGCTGAAACAGCTATTTTAGAATCAGTCTTTTGCTTTTTCTTTGTAACATCAGTCCAGGAATTTGATTCTTTTGTTCTCTTCAGAGACTGAGACATCCATTCTGTATTCTCAGGGATAGAAACTACATTGTTGCTTTTATTGAATGAAGTAGCTTCGTCTAAGTCATTAAAGGTTCTCATTTCATTTGAATAAATAATTTTTATCCTGGCAGGAAAGCAAGTTGTGCCTTGATGTTGTTTTGTTTAAGCAGTTTTATTATTGGCCAAACTGTTTTCCTTTGCTCTAACACTTCATTGGAATAATCATTATCAAATCCTATTAAATTCTGTTTATACTTTAGAACTGATTTCCTCCAGGAAGTTTTTAGAATTAGCTCCTTGTCCAGAAATTATAAAAATGTTATTACTATTGATCTAGGAGGAATATTGGCTTAGGTTGAGGCAGATTTTTCTAGAGTTCTATGAGCCCTTTCAATGTCATAAGAAACCCCCTCTTTTAGATCTAGAAATTCATGAATCCAAGATGTTAAAAATAAAATAATGTCCTCACCTTCAGTATTTTCAGGAAGTCTAAATATTCTTAAGTTATTCCTCCTTTCTTTATTCTCTGAATCATCCACCTTATTAAGAAGCCAGTTATTCTGCTTAAGAAAGAATTCCTTTTGTGTATCTTCTTCTTTAAGCCTTCCTTCAATGTCATTTAAGGAAGTTTCTATATTTTTTTGTCTGTTGTTGCTGTATCAGTCCCATAAATACTTCAGTTTGATTTTGGCAGTTTTAAGATTTTCCAAATTATCTTTAAAGTCATCCATCTTCACAGTTGTATTTCTTTTTTAAAGCTATATCAGGATGAGAATTCCTTGAGTTGTTCATTTTCTGAAGTTGAAATAATCTCCAAGTATTTCTGACAGGAAAATGCAGAAATACACCAAAATTACTACTTACTTTCAGCTTTTATTTTTAAGTTTTTTTTTTTTTTTTTTCGAAAAAAATCCTGTATATTTTATTAGTTTTATGGAGCTCTGTAATTCAGCTGCTTTCAGTTGGCCATTCAGGCTCTGCCCCATTCTATGATTCTTTTTTTTTCCCTCAGATAATTTTTATTTTAGATATGAAATAAACAACAAATGATATTTAATGCAATGTATTATCATATTACTTAATAAATTAACTATATACAAATTTACATTCAGCCTGACATATGAAAAATGAATGATAAGTTATACAGAAGTAGAGTAATTAATCTTAAAAAATAATTATTTCAAGAGGAGGTTAGATCCATTTGTAAAGTGTCAATCAATGGTAAAACATTTTTCCAAGGATTATTAGATAATGGCATAGGAAACATTCTTAATTCCTTGGTTTTAACTGCCATTAAGGCCGTACTCTTCAATAAACACAGAAAATCTTCTCTGCTAGGTACTATGGTAGAATTCTATCTCTTTGTTATGCATTTCCTAGCAATAGCTAGTATTGTACAAAGTAAATAGAGATTAGTTCTATTTAAAACAAAACCTTCAGTCATAAAGCTTTGGTCATAACAAAATTATCTGTATAAATCGCCTGCATAAAATTATTAACATTTAACAAGAAGGGTTTGATTTTTATACATTCATAGAAAATGTGAGACCAATCAGCTTTATCAGTCTGTTGGCATCTCCAACAAACCCCATTACTAGAAGGATTGATTTTTGAAACTTTTTCAGGAGTTAGGAAGGATCTATGGAGGAATTTCCGGGTAAATGTTCTCCAATAATGAGAACAAGAGGTCAGTTTTACTGAGAATAAAATATCCAATTTATTTTCTGGTTTTAATTGAATCGAATATTCTTTGGTCATAAACTGTCAATATGATGCTTTGAGTAATGTTTTGTAGTTTTTTATTTGGTTATATACGTATGAAGTTCCATTTTTTTCATATTATCATTATTATATATAATTCCAAACAGTTTGAATGTGAATGTGGGTTGTGTTGAGAAAGAAAAATTATTTATTATCCTACATAGATCCTTGGAGTATGTCAATATATTCTGAAGTATTAACCATCCATGAGAATTTAATTCATAAGTTGACATCATATATTGTATATCTAATATGTGTTGATTTTTTTATACAATGCAACCAACATTTTTTTTTCTGTTCCCAAGAGATGAATATGTCCCTATGAATTCTATCTGGAAAGTTTTTAGTAATACTGAAGGGAATTAGTGTTGTAAACTAGAGCTTTAATTCATATTCATACTTATAAATATCAGCAGTATGGTGTCATGCCGGGAAAGAGCACTACAGATGCAATGTTTGCTCTGAGAGTGTTGATGGAGAAGTACAGAGAATGTCAGAAGGAGTTGCATTGTGTTTTTGTAGACTTAGAGAAAGCATATGATGGGATGCCTAGAGAGGAGTTGTGGTATTGTATGATGAAGTCAGGAGTGTCAGAGGTCTGTGGTGGGACTGACGGATGCGTTTAAGGTGGAGGTGGGGTTGCATCAGGGATCAGCTCTGAGTCCTTTCTTATTTGCAATGGTGATGGACAGGTTGACAGACGAGATCAGACAGGAGTCCCCGTGGAATATGATGTTTGCAGATAACATTGTGATCTGTAGTGAGAGTAGGGAACAGGTGGATGAGACCCTGGAGAGATGGAGATGTGCTCTAGAGAGAAGAGGAATAAAGGTCAGCAAGACTAAGACAGAATATATGTGTGTGAATGAGAGGGAGGATAGAGGAATGGTGAGGATGCAAGGAGTAAAGGTCGCGAAGGTGGATAAGTTTAAATACTTGGGTCAATAGTTCAGAGTAATGGTGAGTGTGGAGGACAGGTGAAGAAGAGAGTACAGGCAGGATGGAGTGGGTGGAGAAGAGTGTCAGGAGTGATTTGTGACAGATGAATACCTGTAAGAGTGAAAGGGAAGGTCTACAAGAGGGTAGTGAGACCAGCTATCTTATATGGGTTGGAGACAGTGGCATTGACAAAAAGGCAGGAGTTTGAGCTGGATGTGGCAGAGTTAAAGATGTCAAGATTTGCACTGGGTGTGATGAGGGTGGACAGGATTAGGAATAAGTATATTAGAGGGTCATCCCAGGTTGGAAGGTTTGGAGACAAAGCCAGAGAGGCATGATTACATTGGTTTGGACATGTGCTGAGGAAGGATGCTGAGTATATTGGGAAAAAGATGCTAAGGATGAAGCTACCAGGTAACAGGAAAAGAGGAAGGCCTAAGATAAGGTTTATGGATGTGGTAAGAGAGGACATGCAGGTGGTTGGTGTGACAGAGCAAGATGCAGAGGACAGGAAGAAATGGAAACAGGTGATCTGCTGTGGCGACCCCTAACAGGAACAACTGAAAGAAGATGATTTATAAATTTCCTAAAATAATCCAATAAATGATTTATTAAATTTAACCTAGTTAATTTAGTTATATTATATTGCAAATTTAAAGTCATCAGGTACAATAATATATTATCTTTATCCTTTGCAATAGTATTTTTAAGTTATTTGTTTTCATTTATTATACATTTTCCAGTTAGAGATATAACTAGGACTAATCCATTCAATCACTGTTTTAAGTAGAGTAGCTCTTATATATGAGTCCATGTCTGGAAAATGTATTCCTCCCTGATCCCATTGTCTAATATGATGGGCATATGCAATTTTATTTCATTTAGGATACCATAAGAACCTTAGGAGTCTTGCTGTTATTTTCTTAAGATAGGTTTTCTCAGGAATTAACAAAGTAGCTTGTACTACATACAAAATTTTGTGAAGAAGAAGCATTTTAATCAGTTGTAGTCTATCTTCAAAAACTATGAATAGGTTATTATATTTGAACACTAGGGAATCTATTGTATCCATGACTTTTTTATAGTTAATATTCATTATATTTTGTATATTCTTATACAGAATTATCCCCAGGTATATTAAAGTTGTTACTTGTTCACCTGTGATATGATTCTTGTCTATCTCTATATCATTCTTTTAATTAATTATAAATATTTAGATTTTTGGTTATTAAAACTAAGACTTGAGATCTTATGAAATTTCTGTATCAAAATATCTAGTTCATCTAAGATGTCTTTAGAATTCAGTGGTGTAAGAAGTATATCATCAGCAAAGAGCATGATCTTAGAATTATATTGTCCAAATATATTTATTCCTTTTATCTTCAGATTATTTCGTACTAATATAGTCAATAGCTCTATAGCCTATGCAAATAAGATGGGTGACATAGGGCAACCCTGTTTAATACCTCCTGTAATTTGTATAGCCTCTGAGGTGAAAGGACCTATTTTTATATAAGTTAAGTTGTTTTCATAAACCTTTTTAATGAATGTTATAATGGAGGGAGGAAAAGCATATGCTTCAAGAATTTTAATTAAATAATCCCTGTTTAGGGAATCAAATGCTTTTTCAATAACCAGACCAATTATCAAGGCCTCTATATTTTCTTTATTTAAATAACCAATTAATATCAATATTCTTTTAATGTTGTCATGTGTGTGTCTATTTTGAACAAATGCAGTTTGGTCATTGTTGATTATTTCGTTCATTTGTTTTTTCATTCTATTTACCAAAATAGACATAAATATTTTATAATCATTATTTAACAATGCAATTGGCCTATATGAACTACGACTAGCTTCTTTATTTTCTTTTAAAATGGCCATGATTAAAGAGTATCTCCATGAAGGGGGGATTATTGCATGGGTATGAATTTTGATTAGTGTAGTAATGAGATTATATTTTTTGGGAAATAATTTGTAAATTTCTTTGATTAAACCGTCCATTCCAGGAGATTTACCAGATTTACTTTCTTTGATTTTATCAGTGACTTCTTTGTGTGTAATGGGTTTTTGAATATTCCTTTGTAAACTTTCAGGGATTGGTTTGATATTAGTAATCATATTTTCTAAGTTGAAATGGTCTGTTGTAATATTCTTACTTTTATAATGATTTCTGTAACAACACTTAAAAGCATCTAGTATATCTGATACTTTCTTACCTTTTTCTTCATGTAAGATATTAATAATAGAGTTAGCTTTAGATTGCATTTTAACTTTGACAGATAAATTATGTAAATGTTTTGGGAAGTAGCATAATAATCTATCTTTAACCTTTCCAAGGCTAAATTAGTTTATGATTTAAAATGTTGTTATATATTTTATTTAAGTCTTCTATTTTCTTCTTGTTTTCAATCAAATTAAAGGACTTTTGGGATTTATATAATGTGAGTTTTCTTTGTAGTTCTTGTAGTTCTGATCCCCATTCCTTGATTCTATTTTTATACTAACCAATCGCTTTCCCATAAATGTAAGCTTTAAGTGAATTCCAAACCATTACTATGATCACATCTGAGTTGTAGTTTATATCTATAAAGATATTAAGTTCATTCACTAACCACTGCTTGAATTCTTTTATTTTAATAATGTACGCAGGAATTCTAGATATAAATGATAGTGGTTTAAAATCTATTTGCATTTTTCGAACTAATGAATTGTGATCTGATAGGGGACATGGTTTTATTGAGAAAGAAGTAATTTTTGTTTGAAAATCTTGAGAAATGTATATTTTATCTATTCTGGTTTAAGTACCAAATCTATAGTCTTAGTGAAACAATAATAATGAGTTGTTATCTATAACATTAAAAGTATCTATCAAGTTGAAAGATTCAGATCATCTTTTTAATCGTTTTGCAGTAGCTGTTAAATGTGGAGATTTTTTATTAGTAGTTTCAGAAGTATGGGTAATACAATTGAAATCTTCTCCTACCACTAGATTACATTTAGCTATATGTATAATTTGATCTTGATGTTTCTTAACTGTTCCCATCCCAATATCAGCATATCAGTATAGGTTTACTAATGTCCACAATCTATTATTATACCTCAAGATGACTATAGCTATAAGACTGTCATTATATACATATTTTTGAATTACTTCAAGGATTAAGGAATTCTTTCTCCATAAAATTGTTACTCCCCTCTTCTTAGATTTAAATTTAGAGCATGCTAATGTCATATAATGACTTGGGTCCCATATGTATGAAATTATCATTGTTTCTGAAGTGGGTTTCCTGTAGAACAATTATTTGGGCTCTATTTAACTTTAGGTATCTTAATAAGTTAGATCTCTTACTTGGACTGTTTAGGCCATTAATGTTTAAAGATAATAAAGAAAGTTCCATATCAAATTATTCTGAAGAAGCAATTGAAGTACCATTATATTTACCTGGACCACCCCCTCTTCTAATAGTAAAATTATTAATTTGTAAACATTCATCAATCCCAGTAAAGCATGTTATCACTAAAGTAATCATGTTTAAGTTAGGATTGGAAAAACTAACTTGACATCCTAAAAACTAAAGTAAATAATGAAATTAAACTAGTTTGAACATTAATCCCTACCCACCATGGAATGAAATACATTCCTAGACCAACAGATAGATACATATGAAGAACTATCACTCTAGCTTCCATTTTCCAATCACTAGACATCCATATATAAAATATTAAATATTAAAGGAGTCTATTCACTGCAATTATTGTGTTTTAAAATGTCTGTTAGCAGAAATAATTGTTATATACATTAACAACTATATGCTGTCCATTTATACTTATAAACATAAATTATATTATATTGATCATTAAATTAATTCAATTTGTTTGTATCATCATATGTTTCTATATTGGAAATAATAATCATTTGTTTGAAGCACACAAGCTATTTAAAATCATAAACGCAAAGACTTGCAGCAAGTAACCTAAATTTTGAAGATTATTGCTTCCTGTAACAGATAAGCATACATTTTCAGATACTGTGCATTAAAACTGAAAGAGACTATATAAATTATATCACAACATAATATAACCATAACTTTTATCATGCTTTAGCAGTCAAATAAAGTATGTAATGAAAGGCTTTCAAGGAATTGAATGCAGTTATATTTACAAAGTGATTTACAACATAACAGTACCGTGTATATGAGTTTGGATGTTTACAGTATTCTGAATGCATAGTTCACTTAATGTTATATTTGTTAAATATACTACAAGTATTAAGCTTTTTATAAGATTTTTATTCTCATTTATAAGACAAAGCTAAATAAAGATTTCTCTTCTGTTTCCATGAAAGATATGTTTGTGCTTAAAAACAAGAAGTGGGCCTATAGCCAATGAAATTATTTCCTGCTCGTGGCTATGACAATAATAAACATTTCAGCAGCGTAAGAAAAGCTTATGGCAGTACATGTAGCTTGTGTGAGCTGCAGTCCTAAAATCTTCATTTTTAAACTCACAAGCTCTTTTTTTTCTGTCCATACATTTCACTGAGAGTATACAACCAGTTTAACAATTTCCCCTCTTTGAACTTCTATTCACATTCACAGCAAGGTCAATATATAATTAAAAGCACACAACTTCCAAACAGAAAAAATGCAGTTGTAGGTGCTGTTCTCCAGTAACAATAAAGGTTTTCCTCTTAATAAAACGTGGAAACTCAATTTCAATAAATTCAAGGTCCAAGTCCAACAGACCACTAGGTAAAATGTTTCAAGACACCAATTTATTTGACAAAAAAAAACAGATTAAGCGCTTTCATCTCCCATGTGGAGACGTCATCAGAATCTGTTACACATACAAATCTTCAGTTTAAATACATCTAAGTAAAACACACTTAATTAATCTTGACTTCTAATAGGCTGGCCATTAATTGACACTAATTAACATTGAGGTAATGCTGAACCAAACCTTTGGTAATTTACACTTGAATGTTAATACAAAGTTGTAGAGGTTCATAGGAATTCATGATCTTAACATTTCATAATTTTGTTTCCAACTTATATAAATGTTGTAAAAATTAAATACAAGTAAAATCATCAAAGAAATTATGACAGGAAATACTCATTTCTTATTAATACATTAGTTTGGTGTATAAATACCAGTAAATATATAAAAATATAAAATATATATATAAAATGTATGTAAAATATATATATAGTATAAAAATATTGTATGTTAAAACCACATTTATTCTTGTACCTTAAATAGTGTTAACAACTATATTTTAAGCTACACCCTTAATAAAAATAAAATATATTATATGTACATGCTCCATAAGGACTGAATCTGAATATTTTATTTATTTATTTACATAAGTTACAACAGTTAACCATCTATCAATGTCTCTTTGGGTCATCAGCAAGAATCTTAAGGGCTGGGTTGATGGATATGTGGTCATTCAATCCATAATTTCCACATGCGTCCAACCTTAACTGCCAAACCATCTCCCTAAATTCCAGTTAAGTTTCCCAATCCCCCTTCTCTCTTGCTTCACCACCTCTTCCAATATCCAAAATTTAAAATCTGCATCTCTACATATCCGGGTATGTCTAAATAAGGCATTGTTGTCATTCATTTTGATAATATCTCTATTGTGTTCATATATACATGCCCTTAAATTACGTTCAGTTTTCCCTATGTAGTATTTCCTATGGCCAGCCTATTAGAAGTCAAGATTAATTAAGTGTGTTTTACTTAGATGTATTTAAACTGAAGATTTGTATGTGTAACAGATTCTGATGAAGTCTCCACATGGGAGATGAAAGCGCTTAATCTGTTTTTTTTTGTCAAATAAATTGGTGTCTTGAAACGTTTTACCTAGTGGTCTGTTGGACTTGGACCTTGAATTTATTGAAATTGAGTTTCCACGTTTTATTAAGAGGAAAACCTTTATTGTTACTGGAGAACAGCGCCTACAACTGCATTTTTCAATATATAATTAACCAAAGGGTTGTTAAGTAAGACACCACATACACCGCTGGACAAGTCATCATCCCTCCCCAAACCAGAACACACACAGACCTGTAACCCATGCAAACAAACATAGACATATTATCAAGCCCAGCAGCAAAGCAACATCATTTCCTTTTACCTATCACACTTATGTCTCATCACAAGAGTGCAGAAGCGCTGCCACTTAATTACATCACTCCCACCCAAAGCAGCCAGGATCCCTCGTCACAGCATAGTTCCACATAAAGTCCATGTTAGCTGTATTCTGCACTCACCCATAGATTGTTTCCTGCAGTCAAATCTACCATTTCTTTAAAAAAACATTTCAGCTCTATCAGCACCACAAACAATGGTCATCTGTTCAGCCGTGGTCAGACAGCTCTTGACAATAACCAAGACTAGTATCAGTACATTAAAAGAAATAAGCTTCACTATGAAAAGAACTCAAAACAAGCCCACTTTCCAACATCTTTATTTATGTCAGCTATGAGTAAATCAACCCCACATCACTTCAATGTTAACTAACACCCCAGTTGCATTACTTAATTTAATACGGAAGTAATTCACAGTTATCATAGACTTGTCGGAAATACATTCTAACAATTTCATTGGAGTGTCAGTATACAGTTTCATCGGATTTAAAGGGATAAAACAATTAGCAACTGGGGTTGATTTCAGCCACAGTAAATATCAATAAGAATTTAAAAAATGAAATAGTTAAATAAATAAAGAAGGGACCAGCAAACTGAGCACTACAGGTTACACAGCATAAATATTAACTTTGATTATACTGAATTGTATTTAGTTACTATGTCAAACAGTCAATCCTGAACACATGTTTAGAAGTAGGAAAAAGAAAAAGAAAACAACAAGAGAAACATAGAAAGACATGAGACAAAGGGGAAAGAGAAAGAAATGTCAGAAAGAGATGATTTATAACTAATATATATCTAGATTTGTAAGTCATATGTGACAAAATATAGGAAACATACCTTTCCCTGTATATATGTGGTGTATGTATGCATGAGCTTAGAGGTTTTGAAACATATTAAATCCATTTCAAAGTTTTAATTATTAGGTTGCAGTTGATACTTTGAGAGATTTTACAGATGTTGGAACTTTAGATTCTGTTTTCTGCTTCTTCTTTCTGACATCAGTCCAGCCATTTTTATCAGTGGTTCTCTTCAAGGATGGGGATGCCCATTCCATATATTCTGAAATAGTTATGATGTTGTTGTTTTTGATGAATTGTAGAGCGTCTTCCAGAGTGCTGAAGGTTCTCATCTCTCTTAGGTGCAGTATCTTTATTTTTGCAGGGAAGGCTATTTGAGCTTTAATATTATTCTGTTTTTGAGTTTTTATTAGTGGCCATACCTTTTTCCTCTGTTCCAGCACTTTAGTGGAGTAGTCATTATCGAATCTTATTAGTTTTTGATTGTATTTAATAGGACTTTTCCTCCATGCTGTTTTTAACACTAGTTTTTTGTCCATGAAAGATAAAAATTTTATTATAATTGACCTTGGTGGCACAGAGGACGATGATGGGGTTTATGCTGAAGTTTTATTTCCTAAAGCACGATGTGCCCTTTCTATGCCAAAAGAAAAACCTTCTTTAAGATCTAGAACCTCTGGAATCCATGAGTTAAAGAAGGATATAATGTCCTCCCCTTCTGTTTTCTCCAGTAAACCAAAAATCAGGATGTTAGACCTTCTTTCCTTATTCTCTAGGTCATCTAGTTTATTGGATAACCAGGTATTTTGCTTCAGGAGAATCTCTGTTTGTGTTTCCTCTTCTTTAAGTCTTACATCAATGTCAGACAAAGAAGTTTCAATGGTTGTTATCTTTGACTGATGTTGCTGAAGTATTCCTTTGAAGACCTCTTTTTGTTTCTGAGAGTTCTCTTTTAAATTCTGTAGATTAACCTTAAAATCATCCATTTTTGTTGATAATTCTTGCAATGTGGTAGTCACCAGTTGTAGTTCCTTTTTCAGTGCCAGATCAGAATGAGAATTATTCAGGTTACTCATCTCTCCAGTTGCTGTATATAGACTTCTGAATAATTTGACAGAAAAATGTCATGTAAAAATCCATCAAAACTTGTATTTAGTTACTTTAAATGATTAACTAAATATTTGTAGTAGTTTAGTTAGAAATAAATATTATAATTTCCTGAATTTAATACTAGTTTATGAAGCTCCAAAAAATTGCTGCCTTCTGTTAGCCATGCAGGCTCTGCCCCATCCCATTCTATGATTCTTGATAGTTAAAATATACTTTTCCATATCTGTGTATTTTTTTAACTGCTTGTGTTCTTCTGTGTAGCTTATAACTGTTGGTATGTTCCTTAAAGTTCAAATGGCATAAATGTTTGCATGAATTTTCATTCCTTGTTGCCTTGTATGGATGCTATACAACCATTCCTGATGATACCGTGTCTTGAACCTGTATGAAGAATAGTTTTATTTCATGTCTTTTTCTCAAATCATTGTCAAAAATATTGTGTAGTGTGTGTGTGTGTGTGTGTGTGTGTGTGTGTGTGTGTGTGTGTGTGTGTGTGTGTGTGTGTGTGTGTCTGTGTGTGTGTGTGTGTGTGTGTCTGTGTTAATCAGGACAGATATAACTAACTGGTTAAGTGATCATTTCTAAATCTATGATTTTCCAAGAGGAATTGTACAGAATGTAAAGAATAAGATACAGGGCTACTGGATGTAATTGTTTAACAGGCTGGAGCTTTTACCCTCTAAGCTAAACAACCAGCCTAGTTTGATCCACCTCAGTCACAGAGTTAAAAATGTATACAAAAATAATTAGTTCCATGGTATGGCTAGTTTGTAATGATTAGTGACTAAAACTGCTTTGAATACTAATCTGTACATTATTGCTGTTTTGTGTAGCAGAAGTCATGTATGAAAGTATGGACTTTTGTTGCTCAGACTACTGGCATTTAGGTGGACACGTGAGTCTTTCATATTTACTCTGCTCACAAAATTCTGTTCCACCAACCACAGCTTCTCAGTAATACCACCTCAGATATGGGAATTACTCCTTGAAAACTTAACACACCACCCTTAGAGCTGCTTGTAAATGATTTTCTCCACAATGCATTAGTTAACTGCATTACTCTGTTATGATCACACTGTCCTACCTGTGGACATCCACGTCATAACTTAACACTAAGACATCCATGCTCAATAAATTCCCATTGCTCTCCTCTCTCTGCCTTCTTACTATCCTCCGCATTACTCCTCCATCTTACTTTCTGCCACTTCCCTACCATCATAGCACCCACCTTGCTCTACTGTACTTCACTATTTGTTGTACCTGCCATCCACTACCCACCTTATTGTCTTATCACTATATCCCAAATAAAACTATTATAACTATGTAAATAGAAATGGCTACTGCTTGATTTTAGACATATTACTACTTTGATAGCCAGACTTCTATGCCATTGTACTGTTGAATATTATATTAGACTTGCCTTGTGTTAGATTTCTACAATGTTGTTATACTTTTTTTGCACATGTTTAATGTTATATTTGTACTCTTCATCTGTATTGTAATCTTCTTTGTCTACTATTACTTTCTCCTTATATTTCCTGGGATGAGCCTGAAAATGTTCCACTTGGATCAGTACTCTATCATTGTCAACAAATGGTAAATAAATACAAGTATATATATTCATCACTGTTCTTCAGGGGATAACAGCAAACTATTCTACATGCTGGATTAGTATGGCATCTACTTTTAGAAGTTGTAATAATTGCAGCCAATTAAATCTGTTTAATATAATAGCATGCAGAAGGACTTTTTAAATATTTTTGACTAATTTGCACCCTGGCAAAAGTGTTTTTAGGTTTCCCTATTGTAATTCTGAGACTCAAAAGTATAGCATTATGGAAAAAATACAGAAGAACAGTGAATGTCAAATATCACTGTTCACTTTTAAAGTTGTCTATTACAGGGGACCTTTAGGGAGGTAATCCACTGTACATCACAATGCAAAGGAGGTAAGCCATCCATATCATCTGAACTTATACATACCAACTCTGAGATCACCATATATTGGAAAAGTTAATCCACTGAGAACCAGAAATCTTGGACTTGGTATATATGTCTGTATTTTTACTTTATCAGTCTTGCTTTTGCTATTACAAGTCTCATACTACTATGTCCAAATACATTAAACTGTTGCCTTTTTTAGAGCCATTATTGGTATCAACATAGTATTATTTAAGAGAGATTCAAAGGATATCTGTCACCCACAGTTTACAATGTGGTCCTACAGTATAATATAGTTTTAATAGCCTATTTTGCAGAAATAAAGCACCTTGACCCACCAAAAATGAACATTTATTATGTAATTAAAGTATTTCCATATGAATGTTTGTGTGATATAATTATCTAGGACAGGCTCAGGTGTGCACTCATAGTAAGTTGAAAGCCAAAAGGGATTTAGTTCCATTGAATATCTTTCTTGAGGATAATTATTATTATTGTATAAGTAAGAGGCCTGATTATGGTAGACATTTATAAAGAGTTCTTAAGTGAATAAATAACATTTACCACATCCAAGCCATAGTACATTTCCTGTAAATTGCATATAAGCAGACAGAATTTTTTAAATGGCCACTGTTTTCTTTCTGGAATTTGTATTTTCCATAATACTGTTTATAAGGTAGACTATCACTCTCCGTTAAGCACTCTTTGTATAATCCAAAATAAGTTTAAGAGAAAATGATATCCTTTAGAACAAGTATTACTGAAAATAAAGGAGTCCATTGTAACAGGATTGGGTGTAGTTACGATCGTTCCTTACAAACTTGGAGTAAGCCCTCAGAAAAAGTTATGGGAAGTTACTTATTTTTTTCCATAACTCCACATTGTGGCTTTCTTGATATGAAGCCCAGAAAATATTTAAGCAATAACCAATGACATGGTGTGGTATATTGAAGATTTACCCATGGTTAGTGTGGTTTAATCATGAGGGCAAAGCCTGAGTAATTAAATAAAGCCAACTGTGGGTAAATCTTCAATATACCACAACCATGCAGTTGGTTATTGCTATTATACAATTACATTATTTAAGAAAAAAATACCTACTTTTCTTAAATGATGTATTTGTATAATGGTGCATTACTGTTCTTCCACTGGTTGTGCTAAACTGTGTCCTTGTTTTGATGTCCTGAGCATGTGTATGGGACTTGAGTCCCATGCATACCCAGTACATCAATGCTTTGAAATGGAAGCAACAGAGAAAAGAAAGTCTCCATTGCTCTGTTTTTTTCTTCTTCTTTTTTTTTTCTAATTTGTTAAAAAAAAAAAAAATTTTGAGCACTTTATACCAACAGACAAAAGTCCGAGTGACCGGACCTTTTTCCGTTGGTATACTGTGGGATTTACAATGGGCACACTGGCCAATCAGCATGCACATTTTGGAATATTAATGGGGGAGGGTAATTGTGTAATAGCTGATCAGGAATGTGACAACTGAGCTTGATGACATTAACTCTTCATCCACAGCTGACACAAATCTGGATTTTACCATTGTGCATCCCACACAGGGTTATGTACATATATTCTTAGAATAATGCATTAACTACAAAGGAAGATGTCTTACAACTTATCTCATGTTTCTAGTTCTCTGTTTCTTTTAGACAATCTAACAATTTACAATAAAAAGAAACATTTCAGTGCTAACCACACAATGTTTGTGATCTTCCAGCATAACAAGTGCAGACTATGGAACAAAAGGATGCCTGGCCTAAGATAAGAAGAACCAAGCCTTGAGCAGATCAGAATGACTGGTTGATGATTTCTTTCTAATCTCATGTAGAAGGATGAAACAAATTCAAGGGCCCTATTCACAGTGAGATGCAGCACCAGTAGATAGTAAAAACTTAAGTGCAGAAATTCTTGTATGCAACATTCTTAATGACTATATATACACTGTTATCAAACTCTCATGGGGAGGGGGCGGGGAAGGGTTGCACGCCACAAAAATACAAATATTTTGCCATTCTAGGATGATGAGTGGCAGTAAAAGCAGGACAAGAGAACAAATGTGTGGCATAGTATGTACTACAGTGAAATGGGCAGACTGACATGGAACTGAAAATAAAGTCAAGAATAAAACATAGTAAATGAGGAGAGATTAGAGTATTTTTTGCATCACATGCCAGTCATTCAGTATCTGCATACAATATTCATGCCAGAGAACATGAAGAACAGTTCTTAGTATTCACATTCCATTTTTAACAACTGCATTACTTTTCTGCAATTTGTGAAGAATCTACTTATTTCCAAGGCTGAAGCTATAAAAAGGGTCACCAATGTTTTCAATGACAGGTCAACTCTTTACCAATACTGTGTCAAAAATTAAGATTTAAACCGAAGTTAAATGTTTCCATCTGTTTGATAAACACTTACTTGAATGAATGCTGCCTCTATATCTTTGATATGTTGACCTCTAATAACCAATGTTGCCTCCCAATGAGCACCACCCATTTTGCAGGTTGAAGTTTTACATTCATGCACTTCCTTCATGATATTTAAGCTGCATATTCTTTCTAAAGGAGCATTTTTCACATAATGTGCTATTTTGTGAATCTGCTAAAAGCACTGATGTTTCTGGCCTTTTCAAATGCTACACTTTCTATAAAAATGTCACCAGCAACTTAACCTTAAGCGTCAGTAGGCTTATATCTATGTCAGTTCAAAACTTGAAGAGGGCTAAAGGGAACAGAACAGGTGGTTTCTGAATTCTGTCAACCTATAACCTGAACTCAAGTAATATGAATACAATATTATATATTTTAAAATATGTACCTACGATTCTGCATTCATAAATTATGCCCTTACCATATTTTGCTTTAATGGCAATAACGATGATTGTCTCTACAGCTTTAATTATATTTCTGTTTTTTTGCATTAAGAATTTGACTTATATTAAAAGAAGTATTAAATCAAGCTGAATTGACTTTGCAGCAAAAAGGATTTCATGAAAATGCATTTAAACTTCATGATTCAGAAATTCTGGTGTCACAATGTTATGTATGCTTTTACGCATTGCAAGATCATAAAATTTACATGGAAATGCTACATATTCCCACATACTCTGTCTCTAAAACCAGGCAATGTGGGCATCATCTACATTTTATACAATTAGTAGGCATATTTATTAAATGTGACGTACTCAGTAAATTGGTCATATGTGTGAGTTTGCACGTGTGTGTGATATGAAAGAACAACCATGAAAAGGCTAGTCACCTAGGGTGTAAACACTGGCTCTGGATGATTGTCATTAGTGATGAGACACTGTCACCTGTGAACGGAGGGATTGTGGATGGATGGATGGATGAGTTTGTCCATACATAAACAGAAGCATGCAAACTGAGAAGTGATTTAATAAGACATTAAACTTTTTTTTTATTCCAGCACCCCTTTAAAAATAAAAAAAATAATTTCTTGAAAAGGTGAGCCGTCATAACACAGGAAGTGGCCTTTAGCATCCAGTATTATAATTGTGACAGTTCAAAAACAGCTTACTTTATATTTCTAGATATTTATCCTGTTATATAAACTGAAAAAAATATTGTAACGTGATTCATACACTGTTAATCTTGCAATGTAACAGTGTTAAATGCAATAGTTTACCTAAATGTATAGACATAGGTGTGCATGAAAACCTTTGGAAAATAAGTCTTAAATCTGTTGCAGTATTTGCAAGATTGGTAAAAAGGATGATGAGAAAAATTGAGCATGAAACAAAATTTATGGCATACTTTTGATTTAGTGATGACCTTCAAAAATGAGAAGTAATGCCTGCATGATGAAGAACTATTTATGATGCTTTACAAAAATATTTTAAAATTCTACAACCTGACTGTTTTCAGTCTTCTACCAAGAAGGTATCTATTATAGCATATAAGACAGTTGAAATGAATAACTTCTTAATGTATACAATTTTATTAAAATGAATAATTCCATAAACAAGGTTTTGTCTGCATATGTGTGTGTGTGTGTGTGTGTGTGTGTGTGTGTGTGTGTGTGTGTGTGTGTGTGTGTGTGTGTGTGTGTGTGTGTGTGTGCGTGTGTGTACGTGTGTGTGTGTGTGTGTGTGGGGGGGGTCTATATTACCTCATGGAAAAGCCGTAATATCGAACGGCTTTTCATCGAACCATAAAAGTTGAAAGCTGAAAATAGCAAAAATGCAAAAGAGCGAATTCTTTCCCTGGGAAAGAAATTGCTTGCCCTACCACCAACTACACACAAATCTAAACATAACAAAGTGGGAGGCTTCACCCCCCCCACACCCCCCAATGTAGGGGGCTGTCCCCCCCCAACTAAATATATCAACTCCAAGATCACATTGCAGTGGGGAAAAAGGCAAACTCACAAGGATGGACAAAAGGTTTCTTTCCCAGGGAAAAAATTCACTCATTCGCATTTTCACTATTTTCAGCTTTCAACTTCTATGGTTCGATGAAAAGCCATTTGATATTATGGCTTTTTGATAAGGTAATATAGACCTGTGTGTATATGTATGTATGTGTGTGTGTGTGTGTGTGTGTGTGTGTGTGTGTGTGTATACGTGTGTGTACGTGTGTATACGTGTGTGTGTGTGTGTGTGTGTGTGTGTGTGTGTGTGTGTGTGTGTGTGTGTGTGTGTGTGTGTGTGTGTGTGTGTATGTGTATCTGTGTGTTATTAATGCAGTATAATGCAATATTCACCACTTCATCATGAGGGAAGTATCAAGGAAAGCATCATTTACTCATGACTGGTTGGGCATGGGTAAACTCTGACATAATGAAGAGTTAAAGAATGTTTTGCCTGCAGGCATACACATTTCTTACAGAAATAGGAGGAACTTAAAGGAATATTTCAGTATAAATAATTGAAAAAAAAGACTGAAGCTCTTTTACTCAGTCTGAGTTCTACGAAAGCTACCATCCAATATGGATGGCAAGACAGTAAATGCTGGTTACTACGCAGTCTACACAGAAAGGGTCACTGATGCTTTGTGATACATTTTTAATTCATGTATATTGGATAAACAAGTAGGAAGTTCAAAGTTAGAGTGTAGGAACATCTTATGATGTAAAATAACAGAAAGGCTAACTTTGCTGCTAAGCAGATCAATCAGGTACATGGTAGGGATGTTTTTGTTTTAAAAAGCTGCTATTATATAACAGTTGGTATATTCAGAAACGGAGGCATTTATTTATTGGATAAAGAAACAGTGTTGATTTCAAAATTTGATATATGATAAATGTTTCTGAATGATAAATGTTGATGAAAAATTATATAAATGTTATTATTTTTTTTATTTAAATGGTAACATTTTAAGTTATAATTGAATGGAGTAGAAGAATGTTTGCAACTGAATATACTCAATTGTTCTTTTTATTTATTTTTACTTTAGAATGCACAAAGTGATTTAATAAGTGATGATGTTTTATTAAAGTTCATAGGTAAGGACTTTTATTTTTGCTGTTTATTAATTAAAATCTGATACAGACCGTATCAGAAGAAAAAAAAAATACTAGCAAACCATGTAGTTGTTTAAAAAGTTTCTTACACATGAATTCCATTTTATAATAGTCACTTTTAAATATAAAATGTTTGCATTTTCCGAGTAAGATTTCTTAGGCACAAATTGACCCTTCTAGATATATGTACATTTTTAAACATACTAATGGTCAAAGTCCAGTAGTGTAGTTCATTTGCACTGTGTTGGTGAGTATTTAACTTGTGCCACTTTGTTTACTCTTAGCAAAGAAGTGTTAAGTTGTGTAACTTCTTTGTTTTGCATGGAGTGTCGTGATTACATTCCAAAATCATAGTGCAAGACCTAACCATAACAACTCTCTAGCCTCATATTTTCATTCTGGCAACTGAAGTTTAAAGACAACAGTCTATAAGTAACATGTGTAACTAAATTAAGGCAGCATTTAAAAATTGTCCTTGACTTTTTCTTGCAATTATATTTACTTGCTCCCTGTGTGACAGCACTCTCTAAGTCATAACATTTAACTGTCCAGATTTTCACAAAATGTTCAGATTTTACCTTGTAGTTTTGGTCTTTTCCTAATAAAATGTGCATTTTTCAGTAAATCATGAAAGACTGAAGCCATGAAATAATAGCAGTTTTGAGTTTCAGACTTCATATTCCTTATGAAAATGCCTGCTAACACAAAAAGCTATTATCCTAGCAACTTTCTAATTTTAAAAGAGCAATATTTAAAATCTGTCCCTTTTTTGAGCCTTTCTCTCCCCCCTTATTTTTTGCATTGGCTAGATTTCTTGAGATAAAAGTTGAGAGGTAAGCATTAAGTGCTTTAATGTCATTCAAAGCCAGTAAAACACGTATATTTAGTGTTTCTGTCCTCTGAGTTTAGTACATGGATTAGCTACATCTCCATGCACTACAAAGAGTTATGTATTTTTGACATGGATGCAAGGTTTATCTCTTGAGCTTCACTCAGGAGGTAAATTTCTTGGCATCCATGTCTCAAACAAATAAAAACATGGTTATGATCAGGTATGTGATCATAACCCTCTGTAATATTACTCTTCAGGTGATGTGTCCATTTGTTAAGCGTGCCATTGTTTACATTATAACAAGTTCAAATCATTTTGGAGTTTTTGTAAGTTGGACAACACAGCAGTATGTGCTATAGTACACCTTTAAGAGTACAAGTAATCTGCAATGTGAGTCATGTGATTGGAAGGGGTTCAGTGAAAGTTTAATGAAGCAGCAGCTGAGTGTGTGTGTGTGTGTGTGTGTGTGTGTGTGTGTGTGTGTGTGTTTGTGTGAGAGAGAGAGTGTGACTTATCTCATGTTTTAAAAGGCCTACCAAACAAACTTTATTCCACTGCAGATTTGTTATATAACAGAATAATAGATAGTGTCTGACATGGTGAAAGAAATAATATTTCTTTCTCTTAAGTATAGAAGAGCTGCATTTTTTCTGCTTGTGCATATCGCAATTGTCCTTTATTTTCAGATTGGTCACTGATTTTGGCTTGGAATGTTACTCCTCTTCATCGCGTCTCAAACTAGTGGTTTGGGGAAAAAATTTGATGTATTACATTTAATAAAAATTGACAATACTCGAGTTGAAAACATATTTTACTTCAGAAAATACATATTAATTCACATTTGCTGATTCTCTCAACATCTGAAGTTAATACTAATATTTTAAAAAGTGGTCCTGATTGACCTTGATTATTTCTGGATTTGTCTCTAATTCAGGAGGCAAGAGAGTGAGAGCCACATGCCTGTGCATTTTTCTGCTGTCCTGTATCAGATGAATTTTATTATTCAAGTTTGAACAGAACAACTGAGTGAGAGTTAGGTGTAGGATTTATACCTTATGAGTTCTGTTTTTACATTGTACATTAATAAATCTGCTGTAGCAATTAATTTTGCCACAATGAAAAATGTGTGATTTGCAATTAATTCAAAAATAAATGTGTTTTAATGAGTATAGTCACAAAACTCATTTTTTTTAATTTCTGGGAAGATGCTTATTCAGTTTTTGGTAAATCCGATTGCCATCCAACCATCAGCTATTCTGATGTTGCAGAGTAACCTATTATAGAAGTGGAAGTCTTGGATTTGTAGGTTTGAGCCTGTATCTCACTGACACTAACCTTAGTGACAAGACAGAGAATGCCCTGTATACCATATTTCTTCATTTATCGGGAGAGTTGGTCATCATATTTGGCATATGCTCTCTGAAGGATAACGAGGCAAAGGAAGAGAGTCAGAGGCTGGTAGTATTGATAAGTACATTTCAGATATACTGCAAGCCAAACAATGCACCCTACAAAAAGCAGAAACTTAAAGAGGCTACAAAAATATTAATGCATATGTTATAGATGAGGCAGAAGGCATTCAACTGTAATTTTATTTATTTATTTATTCTTTAATCAGAGACAGAACAGTCTGCAACACAAGAAATTATCATATCAGATGCAGACTGATAAAAGTTTCTGACTCTGACATTGCCCTTGAAACATTTCATAGATGTATGCTATATGAGCAATTTATCAAATGCATTTTTAAATCTATAAAATAATTATTTGTAGTGTGTAATACTGATAAAATATGGTGAATGTTAATCCTAAAACAGCAATAATATACATGCCAACAAACGAGTAACAATGAACTACACATACAGTGTAAATGTAGCTACATCCATGAAAAATGCAATGCAAAGCTAACATTTAGATTGTGAAATGTGTGGAAGAAGTAACCATAGAGAAAATATGTTTTAACTGCAATATACCCTTTAAATCTGCTGTGCTTTGAACTTTTATAACTTTTATATACTTACAGCTGTGTGCAATAGCTGGGTTGAAGTACTGACCTGCTATGAGTATAACCTTCTGATTGTCTCTTTTGGGATCTCCATACATTCTCAGCTGGTGTATCCTGCTCCATTTGCCCTCACTTAACTCGGGTTCACTCCACTCTTGTACCCTACCCCCAATTCTCATATACCCCGCCTTACTCTATATTTATTCTGCACCATACCCCACCTTTAACGTAACATCAGGATAGTGCAAAACTCCTCCCTCACAATATAATTACATATTCTCTTAATCATCTTAGCCTCTCTCTCATCCATCCCAGGCAAATCCTACGAGGTTTGACAACTCAATGGCAAGGTAGTTAAAAACTCACCCTCACAACATATTGCCTAATCTCTTAATCATCTCAACCTCTTTCTGTACATCCCAGACACCTTTTACACCACCCTAGTCCTTCCCTTTTCCATCTACGTTTCTATCTAAAAGACTTTTTCTTAAACTCTAGTCTTATAGCATGATTAGTTACTCTTGTATACAAAATGCTGCTCTTTATATTACTCTCTCATATTCTAGTACTGACCTGCCACTTAATATAGTATCGCTTTCCCTTAAACTACTCTACTACAACCCCAGCCTCCAGCCTCCTACTTAAACTAGACAACTATAATAACTGTTCTAATATATCTCCTAGTCTCTTCAATCTCTCCACTACTCTGTCTTAAATAAAGAACACTTCACTGTGATCATCTACAACCAAACCCTGGCCCTATTACTCTAAACCCAACTTCAATAACACCAGTTCCTGAAAGAGCCATAACAGCCCAGATAACTCTCTGCTTCAGTTATAAACTATCCCTTCTCTAATGCATCCTTTACTCCTTATACAAAGACATTTTCCACCCAATCCAATTCACAGACATACCATTCTCCCATTCTGTCAAACAAAGGTCCAGCCAGAAAACTAAGTCCGGTGATATTAAGTCTTCATAGTATTTGTAATAAAATTACAGCTCTACATATCTGGATATTACTCTATTCCCCAGGTATCCTAGCCATCACTGAAACATGGGTTAAACCCAGTATGAACGATAAAGAAATACTACTGCAGTCTATAATGTTATGAAGATTCCACAAAAAAGGAGATGGAGTTTCTGTACTGTGCCCCAGCTCTTATTCCAACATCTTTTCCAAAGTTTACTTAGCCAAAATACCCATAACACTTTTAATGCTAAATTCTAAAAAAAAAAAAAACTGCATTATTGTGCTTTACACCCCCCCCACTTTCAGAAACAACATACCCATACTCAAAGAATTTCGCTCCTGCGTATCTAGTACTATTACTAATGAAAAAATAAATAATTCTGGGTGTTGTCAGTATTGACTGGCAAAATATAACCTCTGACAGTCCCTCATCCTGTTATTTGGTCTGACTCAACTAATCACACCTAGTTGATGCAACAAAAGTAATAAGGGCATAATTCTTAACTGGATCTTAGTGTCAGAGCTCCGTAACTATACTATCAGTGGAACCTATCCTAACTCTATAAGTGACCATCTCCATGCATGCACACACAGACATACCACTCATAACACCAATACCCACCAACTTAAACCAACCAACCACGAATCTCACAAAATTTATCAAATACTTATTCAACAATATCCTGAAGTCCTTCAACTGATGTAGACTAAAAACGATCCCATTAGATGATGAAGTTACAGCTTTTTTTTCCAAAATGTTTTTATTCATTTTATAACACAATAACTTAACAATATAGTAACAAAAAAAAATTATACACAATGCCCATAACAATTAAAAAAGCAATATGCATAGGAGAACACTTAATATTTGTCTAACAGATTAGACAATTTTGTCCAAGCGATTAAATGATGAGTTATGTTGTTACTCCTTGCTTTTATCATAGCAATCTCATTCATATAAATGTATTTCACAAGATGAATAAACTCATCTTTAAAGACAAGAGTAGATTGGGATTTCCAATTTTTAGTAACGATTTTCTTTGCTATAGAGAGGATAGACCATAGTAAATATGTTTAGTTTTTAGGAATTACTTCAGGAATAGGGACATTGAAAAGTATAAGGGAGTCAGAAATTATACAGTTGTGATTCCATAGAGCTTTACAAAGATATTTAAAGTCTAACCAAAATAAGGAAATTATTTTGCAATTAACAACCATATGTATCCAGTCAGCATCAGGGTGTCCACATCTCCAGCATCTCATTTCATCTTTCTTGTACATTATTGTTAGTCAATGTGGGGTGAAAAAAACATCTATGTAAACATTTCCATGTGTATACGTGCCAGAACATGGCAGATGTGGATTCCTTTACTGACTGTAAATAAAGTTTTTTATCTTTTTTTGAGAATATTTGTTTATTAACTTCACTTGAATAATTCCAAAAAGATACATGTGTTTTGCTAAAATCATTTATTTTTATTTAATTATTTTTTTTTATTTATCATTTGTTAACCGGGAAAGTCCGACTAGGTTCCACAGAGCCTGTTTTCAGCGGAGAGTATTTCATCTCTGTATCATTTCTGAGAATTTTATAAATAACAGATATGTATGAAGTGTTCTTGGGTGAGCTATTAATAATTCTTGAGATACTCTTATCATATGCCTCTAATGAGGGTACGAGCTTAGTATGTATAAAATCCTTATAAGTTTGGATGTCCAGCCAATTACAATTTTGCCAACTATATCTGCTGATCAAATAGTCTGCAGAACTTATTTTATTAGCTGAGAGAAACTGATTCCAATATAATAGGTTACCCTTCTTAAATTGTAACATTTTCTGAATATCAAAAGTGACACCTTTTTTTAAAACACCCTACATAACCTTGCCCCTCTATGTATAACAAGGTAAAAGTAAAACATTGCCCCTAGCTATCCACCCTTACAAAAATAACATTATGCATACCAGAGACAAGGCTTGGAGGGAGTGTCCAAATTTAAAAAAAAATCAGTGATATAGGGAACTTTGTAGTCAAGCTAAAAAACAAATGTACAAAGATAAGAAACAATACTTTTACCAACTATGAGTTAATCATAAAAATTATCCAAAACATTTTGGTCTCTTATTCACACACTACTCAATCCTGACTCAGAAAAAGATCTGTATCCCTCTCAAATCTGCTCCTACCTTGAAATAGCAACTACATTTAATAAATACTTTATAGTACTGCTGTCCTCACCAACAAATCGCCCTTCCCTACACAAACCCATAACATTTTACCAACTGCCTCTTCCAGTACCACATTAACCTCTGAAAAATATGAATCCAAACAATCCTTAGACATAAATGCTAACAACATTACCTTAAAACATGTAACATTATCTATTATAAAAACAACTGCTGCTTAAACTTAAATCTTGCTTCACAGCTGCCAATAAACTCTCACATGAATTCCTCAAGATGGCAGCAGAAGCCATATCTTACCCTGCTTAACCCCTCTTAATCAGTTGAGCCATAGAATAATTTTAAGTCCCAGATATTTGAAAAAGATCATATGTTATCCCACTGCACAAGGGAGGAAACTCCACAGAAGTCTTTACCTTTTGTCCCATTTCAATTTTCTCCCCTCTCACAAAAATCCTAATGTAACCAAGCTCAACTTCTTCACCATATGCTCTCAGAACAGCTCTTAAGTAGTACTCAACATAGATTCCACCCTGGCCATAGTACAACTACTGCATCATTATCCTTTTTAGATAATATAAATAAGAAAAGGGACTTTGGCAGACTTCTACGTTCCATATTTCTGGATCTGTCCAAAGCCTTTAATACTGTCTCACATAGCAAGCTCCTTTAACAACTACACCATCTTGGCCTATTCCCTCCTTCACTTTAATGGTTTAAAAGCTACCTATCTGACAGACAACAAACTGTTAGATGGCAACATACATTCTCTCCTTACTTCTCTGTTACCACTGGAGTATCCCAAGGCTCAATTCTTGGTCCACTTCTTTTTAACATTTTCATCAATGACCGCTATATCTCTTCTAGGCAAGCATCCCTTATACAATATGCTAACGATTCAACACCAATAAGCTCATCTGACACTGGTGCATCTCTTTGAAATCATATTGAGAGCTTTCATTTCTATTGAAAACTGGCTTCACAATGCTTAATTATGACTCAACCTCAAAAAAATAAAAATACTCCTATTCCTCCCTAAAGCATATCTGAAAGACAAATCCAACTTCGAAATCTTCTCAATTAACAATACAAAGATAGAAATTGTATCCCATACAAAACTGTTTGGTCTGACAATTGATGTCATCGTCAGATTTGAACTCTACATTCAAAATATTATAAAAACAATTACCAGAAACTTGGTATGCTTTATAGACATAAAGATGTTCTTATTAACTCTGTTAAAACCACCATAGCAACCTCTTAAATCCTTCCTTCACTCATATATGTTGCCCATATACTTAGCAACTTGCAGGTATCTGTTAAAACTAAACTTAAAATATAAATAATGGAAAATAAGAAAACCACTGCCCCATGGTAAAGAAAAAGCACCCACTTTAATGTTTCCACACTATTAAAACATACAATAAATTAACATAAAAAAATCATGGACTAAGCGCTTTCACCTGATAAAATATTAAGGCATCATCAGAGTCAGTGAAAACATCTTTAAGCTCTATTTAAATAACACCAGATCTTAAAGTCAATCATTACATCATGTCCTGCCATGTTAAATTATGTAATATGAAGAATAAAATCTGTAATAAATAAATAGTAAAGATGTTAAAACAGCTAAAAGTTAAAAATGAGATATCTGGAATACAACTTTAACCTGTTGTAAAAATGATGACTGAAACAAATCATTGAAAAAGGTAGATCATAAATACTTTTAACCAGATAAAACATATCCATTGAGTATAAACTTCAAATAAATAAATTCAAACATGTTTTGCTCTCCTTTTTAGAACACACAACAGAGATGTATTATCAATGACTGGCTTCTCTTTGGCATTTAATCTAAGTTGCCATTCTAACTCTTTGTTTAAAAGTTCTAATTCAGGGTCACCCCCTCTCATTACTACTTTTGTTTTGTCTATATACATTTTTATACTCATTGCATTCTCTATTGTGCATGCATAAAGCACTGGTCTCTTTTCTTTTTCTTATATCCCTATTATGCTCCAGAATTCTGTCATGTAACTTCCTGATGGTCTTGCCTATTAGAATGCAGGGCATGACACACATGTAGCAATATATACAACTCCTTTTGTATTGCAGTTGCAGTGTCCAGGACACTACAGTGTCCTGTTGTATGTTTCAATAGTCACTTAATGACTATCATTAATAAACCTACAACTACTGCATGCCCTGCATTTGCTCATCCTAGAGATGTATGTCTTTTTAAACTTTTCATTGTCATGTTCAAGTATTTCCTTGATATTTCTGCCCCTGCTGTATACAACTTTAGGTTTTGCACCTAATTTGTTTTTCAATTCAGCATCAAGCATGCTGTTCTATGTCCTACATAAATGTTTTGCCAAATCTGGAACTAAATGATTGTACTGCAAGACCATAACATCATTCTTAGGTGTTTCTACATTCACCATCATTATAGTATTCATCCCACCTCCTAAATGGGGCTAAATATCATAGAATGATTTTTTATAACTTCCTTTTTAACAAATGTTAGAAGGTTAATGGGATAGCTCCTTTCTTTGAACATCCCAATCAAAGTATACATCTCACATAAAAATTCATCATCATTACTGACCAATCTGGAGAGCCTGACCATTTGGCCTTTAATGACACTCCATCTTTGATGAAAAGGACAGCAACTATGATATTCTAGGAGTGTGTTTGTACAAGTTATTTTCCTAAAAATGTTGGAAGAGAGTTCTCCACTTAAACTGTTTTTGCTCAAAAAAATATCTAAGAAATCAATATTTTTGCTGTAGGTCTTATATGTAAATCTTGAAAACTCAGTCGTTGTGTTCAAATAATTTATAAATTCTAACAGGTCTTCAGAATCCCCTGCCCACAGAATAAGGATATCATCCAAAAATCTATGATGAGATAAAATTTTGTTCATATAAACTGAGGTGAATGCCTCCCTTTTCTCCCATTCAGCTAAAACAAGGTTAGCAAAAATTGGGCAGCACTTTCTGCCCATAACCACAGTTGTTTTTTGTCTGAAGTATTCACCCTCAAAGAATAGAAAATTGTTGATAAGCACCATTTCAACCAGGTCCACCAGTGAGTTAATCCTGGTTTGGTCCAACAACCCACTCCGTGTCAAGCTTTGAGTGAAATAATCCAAGCCTACCTCATGGGGTATAACAGAAAAGAGATTAATTGCATCAATTGTGATGAACACAAGGTTCTTGTCACTAGGTGTTGTTCTTAATAAATCCAGGCAATGCCATAAGTCTTTCAAGATATAAGTAAAGGACTTGAGAGCTGCCTTAGAGTGATGATCCACAAAGGCTACAGTTGAATCTGTTTTAGAGCCCTTTGCTGCTACAATTTGTCTAAAAGGGGGATCACTCTGATTTTTATATATCTTGGGGATCCCAAACATTATTTGGATAATTGGTGTCTCCGCTCTAAGATACTCAACTTCATCAGGTTTCAATGAGCCTTGATATAGGGTATCGAGCAACATTATGTCTATTTTCATATATGCCCTATTAATCTAATTTATTGTTGTCCTTTCATAGGTCTCTCAGGTACTTTACTTATATCTTGAAAGACTCATGGCATTGCCTAGATTTATTGAAAACAATACCTAGAGATAACAACTTTGTGCTCATCACAATTGATGCAATTAATCTCTTTTCTGTTATACAGATCAACATCACTCACATACTGTTGTGTACATTCCTCTGATCTCTCTGGATCCCCTGACACTGGACAGGAACTCTTCCTTTGGTCTCATTGGTGGCTCTGTAGCACCCCCTCCAGTAGTCAGCTGTACATGAGCCACTGCAGCTGATCTCCTCCGGGCTGATGAAATCATATCAGTGGCGCTATAACGCACCTGATCATAAGTCCCACTGAGCCTCCCTATGGCATTGACATTCTTCTCTATCTGGTTCCAAATTTACATTCTGCCAGACATATCCCCATGTCCTCCCTCAAGCAGAAAGGCATGGTGTCGCCTAAATGATTGAACAATTACAACATTTTCAGAGTCACTAAAAGTGGTTTGCAGGGACTGGGACACCTGAATGCCATAATCCTAGGTGACATAGAAAAAAGAAGGATACTACTAATAAATATCAAATAAATAAAAGTCCTGCTTATATATACATATAGCATTATTTTTTTCAATATTACCCACAGGAGAAACACAAACCTTCAGGTATTAAAATATGAAAGGTTATGCAGTTGTAACATATTGGAGTCACACACAAACCAAGGTTTGATTCAAAACAAGGAATAACAAGTGCAGACCTCTTAAAATTGTTTTTGTTTATGGCAACACACAAATGAAACTTGGCTCCCTCACCCCCAAAACAACAGGCAAATAGTAGTTTCTGCCAAGCACGAAATAAAAGCATCAGTCAATTGTTAAAGTTCTTTCCAAAAATTCTCACAAAATTTGTACACTTGTACCCTTGATGTGTTTATGAGCCATCCAAGATGTTTCAATTGATAATATAGGATGTTTACATTTCACTGAAATAACATAGATGAGTGTAAGATAAACAGTTGTAACAATAACACTTGTGCTGAAAGCTAAGGCTGTATATATGAGAAAGTAAAATTCCCTGACAAAAATGCCTATGCTGTCAGTGAAGTTCTATGAAGTGCATGCAGATAAAAGTTGCATTTGCTAATGCATATACATAAAAAAATATTTTCCTAGTAATGTGAAGAAATCTAGTGTGTAATTGATAAGTTCCATCATACCTTAGTAAGATCAGAAGTCTTCTGTGCAGATAAACCCAAATTAACAGCAATCTTCTTCTGTGTTGTTCACATGCACAACTCTTCTCACTTTCAAGATTCCCAGCTACACAGTTACCTTTTTATAGTGCAGATTCAGGCCTGTGAGCAAGATCAAGATGAAAATGAGGTGTGAACTCATAGAATCCCATACTTTGGCTCCATGTATCAGATGTAAACATAGTACAGGCGCTGCCTCAATATTAGTTGGTAATGGATTACAACTGTGAATTAGTACTGATAGGGAGAAGGAAAACACAACAGCAAATCAGACTGCCTTACTTACAGTGGATGTGTCACCCAGGTAACACTTACAGTTTCTGTTCACTAATAGCCAAACTTCATTGCCTTTGTTGAAAAGTGTATATTATTGTAATTTAATGTTCTCTTACATTTTAAGGAGAAAGATACAAAATGCCCTACAGACTGAATATCTGAGATCACAGCTCAGATAAGAAAAGAATGAACACAATACAAAGAGAAGACAGAGGTGCATTGCTGCAAACAATACTCATAAATGGTTTTGTGATCAGTCATTGCAATAAATATGTAATTAACACATGGACAAACAACTGAGAGTAATACTGTGGATGAAATGGGACTTGCATGTTTGCACAATGATTTGCATTCCTGCTGCAATGCTGTTTATGTGGCAAAGAGGGATAAGGCATCTGTGCTGTGTTTTGTAGGTTCATTGGTATAAAAGATTAAATCCAGACTTGTGTAAAAATCTGTAATGTGTACTAAAATATATTCTGTAATGCTATGTCTTTTTTAATATTAATATTGTGCAGAGCGCAGCTTAGAGCAATACTGTGAAATGGATACATCAAATAAATGTCATGTAACATACTTATATGGTAAAGACTGCATAAATTGCACCTGTGACACAAGTGTTTGTTGCATGCTTGGTAAACATGAGGAATCTCACATTATATGGTATCTATCGATCATGGTTCAAACATTTGTTAGAAGAGTAATCTATGGGTAGCTCTGACTGTCACATTTGTGTATTACTTACCTTTGCACAAACCTGCTCTAATTGGCCACACTAGAAGCAGACATTCTAAACTTCCAAAAGAAAACATTGTTACCTCTTTTGCTGACCAGCACACAATCCTGCTAAGCGGCATTGTGTGACAGTTAGCAACACCTGTAGGTCCATAGCACCTACAGACAGTAGATAATTTCAAAATGGATACATTGTATCATGTGTACTTTGCCACCAAGCAAATACACTAAACAGCATTGCGCGGAGGTAAGCACACATATATAGTAATATTTATGAACATATACAGCTACTGCCTATTTGTTTCTGTGGCAGTAGTTGTAAGTTAAGTGCTATTGTACAAGTGAGCCTAGGTTTTAATTCAGCAAATGCCAAACTTTCCTTACTGATGTTTCACTTTACTTTATATAAATATTAACAGTAGGAAAATACTTACACATAGGAATAACTATCTATAGCATGTGCACTGAGCATACACAGAGATATACTACATGTGTAACTGTGGGTGTCAGTACAATTGTGATTCTATAATTGCACAATTATTTTCTGAATGTTCAAGTAACACACATACATGATTAAACACGCAACTCTTTAATGTATATGTATAACTAATGAGCAGGTCTGACAATCAGTTGCAATGAGCACTCTGCACAGTAATGACTGTACAAATATACTTGCAAGGCAATCTTCTTTGTGGCAAATGGTGTAAGTTAATGCTCACAATGCAGGTGAGTCAAGGTTCTAATCTACCACACTCCAAATTTTATTGAGGCTTTTCCACTCAGATTTAAACAAAATATTAAATAATGCAAAGATAATTAGTAATAACAATAAGAATGTTTATCACTGGAGCTCACATTAATTATATGTGTGACTGAGGGTATACTGACAATTATGTTTCTGTGATTATAATTGTTTTTCCTGGCTTTGGATGGACTTCAGACTTTAATGATATTCATACACACATGAATATATAAACCAGGAACTTCTCAGGTCACACACATATATGGTTAACCCCTCACTCTGTCATATGTATTTATATGTATATAATTAATGAGCATGTCCAACAAACACCTCTTCTTCTTTGGCAAAGATGAAAAATCACTTATGTGTAAGATTATGTTCTGTCGATTTTGCATCCCACATTGTGCAAATTAATTTTATCAGGGTTTAAAGCCCCACAACAAATGTGCCAGATCATAAAATATATGCCACCAATGCATGTCTGCTAAGTTAAATGAAATAACATATAGAGTAACAACCAACCCATAAACTAAAGCCATCTGTCAGATTAACATTCTTATTTTTTTTAAAAATGCTTTCCTCTCTGTTTGGTACTGTTGCTATCTGCATAACATCGCATAAGCTTGGTTGGCATGGTTTTTCAGATTTGTGCACTAGCATTAAATGCGATTACATCAAATGGTGGGAAAACATTCTTAACTTTTGCTGTTTGATCTAGTGGACATGGATGGAGATAAAAGGGAAGGTGCCCAATTTAATGCTCAAAGGTAGGGTCTGGAGGAGAGCAAAATCTTTATTGCAATCCCTGTAGAGCATCACAGCTGAAGGCCCCTGCATGGGGATTATACTGGGTCTCAGTACAAGTCTGAGGCTTGGAATAGTCTGGCTAAGGCTGTCTCCAGTGCAAATAGCATTCCCCACACTGAACAGCAACACAGGCACCATTTTAATTACCTCAAAATGAGCAAACAGGATACACTCAACCTGTGGCTAGATGAGTTTAGGACTGCTGACATCCCACAGTCATGTAAGTATACAGATAAAGATTATTTAAACTAGATAGAAAGCTGCATACAGGCAAGACTGGTATGCATAATGCTCCTCTATTATTCTCTCCTTTTCATTATACAGCCAAATAGGAGATAGCAGCAAACAGGGAAGCCCATGCTGAGCATTTAGAAAGACTTAGAGAAGCAAGGGGTATGTAGGCAGCACAACATAACTATTATTTTATCAAAATAATTGTTATTCTGTACAGTAGCAGCAAATTAAGAATGCATATCTTAACTGCAAAATCAAGCATGCATGCTTCAGAATGTAGCACAAACCAGCTGCAGGCAAGAATTGTAATACTGCATTCAGGCATTATGGGTTCAAATCCCACAAGTAATAAATATACAGTAAAATAATTTTAAAAAAATACATAATTTCAACAAAATTGGCATAGATGCCATGCTGATAATTTAATCTGTATTATTTGATCAAACATATTTGCAATATATGCATATTATAAGGATTACTTGGAGCAATCATCTGTCATAGTTTTTAGTTTTTGAAAAGTATACTTAAATGCAAAAGTAGAAGTTATTTCTAATGATCAATGGTAATAATTACCTCCTTTTTTCTCTTACCCCAATCCTTGTCTCTATTTTTTATTCTTATATGTATGGTCACAATGTTTTGATGTCATCCATTTCTGACAATTTCTCTCAAACATCTAATGATGATGATGATGAATTTATCCATTATAAATTGGCCAGCAGCATTATAAAAATAAGGCTTATGCCATGGCACTAACATTAAACAGTGAGTTCTTTAGTCAGTGCAGCTAGCGAGGGGTTCTAATCGTATTCCAGTTAATTGGTGTGTGGGTTTTAATCTTACTTTGGTTAATTGGTGTGTGTGGGTCTAGTGTGAAGAAAATAACTGTGTATCCTATATGTTTGGAATTGGCTGAATTAGTTCTTAAGAACAATTTCATGTATTTTGAAGGAGAGTATTTCAAGCAAGAAACAGGAGTGGCTTTGGGGGCCAGTTGTGCCCCCATTTTTGCAGATATGGTCATATCAGTCTGGGAAGCACAGTTTGTGTACAACAGTATTTATCATAAACACTGGAACTTGTACACCAGATTTTTGAATGTCATCTGCATTTTTTGGGTGGGGGGGTACACAACGTTTTGAAGAGTTCATTCAATATCTTAACTCAACCACCCATTTTTTTTTTTTAAGTTTACTTATCAAATTTCTCAAGATAGTGTAAATTATTTGAATGTATCCTTAAGTAAATTCGGACAAGGCTTTAAATCTACTATACATAGAAAGACTACGTTTTCCAACACATACATCCATTTTTCAAGTGCCCACCATTTTTTTCAAAAGAAGGGAATTGTGAAAGGCCAGTATGTAAGGACCAGTCGTATGACATCAATGGACATTGATTATGAACAGGAATGTACAAAAATGAAATGTATGTTCATGGAAAATGGTTATCCCAGTGATTTGATATTCAACATTTACACTGAAGTTACACAGGGTAGAAATGACAAATACAAGCCCATTTTGGGTGGAAGTTTAGAGTTTAATAACCAACATGGCTACCTAACCAATAACAACATGGGATACAATAGAGTATTTACAACTAATTTTAGTGGTAGTGCATATCTGATAAAAAATATAATAGAAAAAGTGTATAAAAAATTTTCAGAATTCACAGATTTACCTAATTTAAAAAACAAATCTATAAAAGTAGTATTTAGAAAAGGACAAAACATGAAAAATTTGCTAGAAAAGACAAACTATGGGAGAGTTTTTTCACATAAAAGGAACAGGACATACAAGTGTGGAGCTTGTAATCAGTGTTCCTATATTATACAAAAAGAACAAGTTTTAGTTGCCTTGAGGCATAAAGTTTTATATTCCCACAGTTATTCCAACTGCAACAGTTCAGGGTTAGTTCATTTGGTTTGTTGTAATGGTTGGGAAAGTTTTTATGTGGGTAAAACTGAGAGGCAACTTAAGCGTAGAATATACAAACACATGAACAGTATAAGTAATAAGAATAATCACAATGCTTTATATAGACATTCGTTGTTATGCCCCAATGCAAGTCATTGTTTTTTCATAATTAAACACAGTACAAAAAGACCCCAGGGATGGACCTTGTGAATCAAAGCTGGCATACAGAGAAGCTTATTGGCAAATCTTCCTGGAAGCTAACAAACATCCAGGTTTAAATGATAGCATTTCCCTTACACCATTATTAAAACTTACATTAGCCAAAGTGCAACAATTGCAATGGGTCACATTACTTGTCCATTAATTGTTTTTTATATTATGTTTTAATTGAATGTTTTCCGCAGTATCATAATAATTATTTAACAAGTCAATGTTTACATTTTCATATAATTTTTTATTTCATTGTTTTTTAGTACATTGGTCATTAGGATCTATTATCATGGCATTCTCCCAATTACTAAGATAATTGTTTAATTATAGGAGGGAGGTCTTATAATCTGTGTGCATATATATTGGTCAATTATTCATTATAGATGTATCTAAAGAAGTCTGATTTGTATTCAGATGAAAACGCTGTGTTTTTACTTCATCTGCGTTAATACTATTAAAGCAAGGAGTTTGTTTTTACATCCACAAGCAGTTTGGCTTTCCTTCTTTCCTTGTCCAGCACTTGGGTTTTAGCTTTAGTATATAATATCGATCTAGTTAAGTACTAGGAAGACTGTGTACTAAACAATGTTATTCGTTAATGATATATTACATTTGAATGTATATGGTGCCTCTGTTGCTGAGAAATTATCCAACTATATGAAACATTTATTTTTGTGGAGTTAACCTCAGCACTATGGAGAGGTACAATAACAGGGTCTGTATTAGTAATATTAAGCCATTGTTACTATAATATTGCATGGCATATTTAACAGGCCTATAGAAAATGATACTTTTCCTAAGTCATGCAAACTTTTATACATTACTCCGATATATAAAAAAGGAGTGACAGAAGGAGTTAAAAACTGCAGGCCTATCAGCTTGATGTTTGTAGCTGGAAAATGTTTTGAAAGATGTGTGACTGATTTAATGAACAAAATCAATGCTAGTAGTGTAAGTATGGATAGTACACAACATGATTTTATAAAAGGTGAGATCTACTTTGATTAACTTCATAATTTTTTATGAGAAGATTGTGGAAGTCTTACATTTAGGACTTGTTCCTGATGTAATATATATACATTTAGCAAAAGCTTTTGACTGTTTACAAATCTTGTCCATTATAGAAGTCTAATTACCCTGAACACTAATTGTTTATGTTGTTAGATGGACAATGGAATGAATAAAGGACAGGAAGTAGTGTGTTAAATATTAGAATAAATTATCTGGTTATCTGCCAATATCAGCAGGAGTTAGATAGGGTTCTGTGCTTGGATGTAAACTACTCAATGCTGTCTTTACAACCATTCCAAGAAATATAAATCTGTGGATCCATAACTATGCATATGATTGTAAGTTATGATTTGTTTTACAAAACAATAAAGATTTTGAAGAATTAGACAACTGTATAAAATCACTGGGTAACTAGTCCTCTGTTACAATTTAAAATTTAGTTCAGGCAAATGTAATACCATGTATTTTAGTCAAAAAATATGAACAAATCCAATTTATTTAGATGAAGTAGAACTTACTGAAGTTCACCAATATAAACAGTTAGGTATCACTATCACTTCTGTTTTTTTTCATTTAGAACTCATATAAATCAGATCAGTAGAAAGGCTATGAAATTGCTGCGTTATTTACTGAAGAATTTAACCACTAGTAATATACATTTCTTGACTACTGCTCAAAAGACGTATAAGACCTGTCATAGAAAATAATAGCATGTTTTGCATCTTTACTAAGAGTCAAGTGAAAACTCTCAGAGTAGTCAACGTAAATTCACTGAAAGAATCACTATGATAAAACATCTTGTATACAGAAACAAGTGTAAATATCTACATTCATTATTCTTTAAATTTTAGGTATATAAGAGGAAAATTTATTTTAGCATATAAAACTTTTCATGATGATATAATGCAAATTTTATTTAATATAGAGATGTACAAAAATGACAAAACACTGAAGCACAATATACTGACATTTATGACTTATTTCTGTAAAACCAGGTTATGATATTTATTTATACCAAACTACATGGCAGTTTTATGGAATAACATACCTGTTGAAATTTGTCAGTCAACTACTTCAGATAATTATAAGACAGATATTGATGTGTAAGCAGGAAATATTAAATATGAACCTTGTATTACGGAACCAGTGTTCCTCGGCCAATTGGCATGGACAAACTTAAAGTTTTTTATGACTTTATGACCTTATAACCTCAGCCTGTTGCTCTGTCCCTGTTAATATTCTAAATATCTAAAAGTCATTCAGCTTAAAGATGCTACAGTTAACTCAGTAATTGATATCCTTAGGTGAATCTTAACAAGGCATAGAGTACCAAAACAAGTCATATAAGACAATAGCTCATTGTTCACATTCCAAGAATTCATATCATTTTCCATCACTCACGAATTAATTTCAACTCCAAGGTACAGTGTAATTGACAAGTTGATCATATGAGCCAGTCTTTTAAGAATATCCTCAAGTAATGTGATATTAAAACAAACTGATAAGTAATGTGACGTTAACGCAAACTGATAGTTACTTAGTATATATTTATATATCTATCTATAAAAAAAGAGGTCATTGTTCCCCTCTACTCGACACTCATTAGACCATTATAGAGTACAACGCCCCTTTTGGAATGTACCTCACAAGACATCTGCAGCAGCTGGAAAGGCCATAGAAGTACCTCACAAAGAGGATTACTGGCCTCAAACAATTGCCCTACACTGACCGCCTCAAAAAACTTCAGCTTTACTCCATAGCATATCGCCAACTCCGAGATGATTTCTGCCTAACATATAAAGCTATGTCAAACCCAGAGCTGTTGGACATGCTCCACTTAAAGAAATCCCAATCCCTCCTAGCTACCCACTCTAGGGACTTAAACCTTGTCACCACAATAAACAGGACATGCTGGAGGGATAGATTCCTGTCCCAGAGACTTCCCATACTCTGGAATGGCTTCCCATCTATGTCAAGCAAAGTTCTTCATTAGCACTCTTCAAGAAAAATCTTGATGAGTGGATGGGAAATAGGAAATACACCCCGGGGATCACTTCTGTGTCTCTCGACAGTGGCACAGAAAATAACTTTCTTGGGTGGCATAAGCCAGGGAAACTTGTTGGCTAGGCTTACATAGGCCCTTGGGCCAATAGCCTAGTACCTACCTATGAATCTATGAACCTATATATATATATATATATATATATATATATATATATATATATATATATATATATATACATATATATATATGTATACAGAGAGAGAGAGAGAGAGAGATAAATATATAGATAGATACATAGCTATAGATATATAGATATACACATGGGTCTACTTCAAAAAGCTTAACACCCAGATAACTCAAATTTCAAAAACATCAAGGCCATAACATCGAACATCCATTTAATAGAACTCTCAAAATAATATAACCAGGAGCATTGGATGATAAACCTTACCAAAAGTCTGGTCTTCACTTAAAGGAACATGTCTCCATTTAACTACAACCTACACTAAATCTGTATCAGTGTTTTTTCAAGGAGGTAAACCCTCCTGCACCCCCCCACACCCCCTCTAAATTATATATACTAATGCTGTGATCAAACTACAGTGAGAAAAGGGTAAATTTCCCAGTCCCCACTGTACCATGATCTCCCATTTAAAACCAGTGACAGATTTAGTGTAGGTTTTAAGTAAATGGATAAGTGTTCTTTTAAGTGAAGACTGGACTTCTAGTAAGATCTATCATTTCAATGTTCCAGGTTTCGTTATTTTGAAGGCTTGATTAAGCAGTTGTTCAAGGTTATGGTCCTAATGTTTTGTAATTCAAGTATCTGTGTCTTCAATCTTTTGAAGAAGACCTATATATATATATATATATATATATATATATATATATATATATATATATATATATATATATATTTTTTTTTTTTGCTATAGTCCACATCTGACCAACAAGACTTTCAAATGAAGCACTCATTCCTTAATTGATGGGACCCAGTAACACATCCATTCTCCTAGGGACAAGAGCTGAAATGTGTTATCATCTTTGTTAGGGGTTAAAGATTTTTTATTAGCCTTCTGTGAATAGTCCGTGGTGTTTCCTGGGTAAGACATGCAGTGTGGATTATCCAGGTCTATCACTCACTTCCATAAGTTATATAACCTGGAAGCTTTTTAGTCTCCTACAAGGAGCTTGCCTACAGGAGAAATTCCCAGGCATAAGCTCCTCCCCTCCCACCATGACAGAAGAAAGCAGTCATACCCTTTCTGTACTCATGTACTTAGACTTTTCCACAATTGTTTTAATGTTTTAATCATTTTAAAAAGATACAAGCAGCAGTTCTGAACCTGTAACCATTACAATCATTCTTAGGGGAGGCATCAACATGTTTATGAACTTTCAGTATTGCAAACATCAACCCATCTTGGGGGGATTCAACATGAAAACAAAACTGAATAAATCATTTATATGTTCATAATTTAACAAAAAATTATCAATACAATAATCATCTGTCTTAATTAAATTTCTTTCAAATATTTCCTCATAAAAATTATTATCAAACAGGAAAGTGAACCTTTTTTGTTCTAGTACTTAATGTCCATAAGAACTAAAGCTTATTCTTGTCCACATTCATAATAGCAATGGACTTGTCATTCTGTACATTGGGTAGCAGTTATCTTTGTCTCTTCATAGGAATACTATCATACTTGTAGCTTTGCCACACAAAACATTTCCTATAAACAATTCACACATTTATATTTACAGAGTGTAGCAAAAGTAGAAACAAAATACTGTTACTGAGCACTAAGCAGTTAGATCCATAAAAAGACCTTGTGCTAATATACTACCACAAGAGGCTGAAAATGTGGTCTGCATGCCCAAGATCTCAGAATAAGGTGAGTTGATGATGTCTGGAGTATATTTGGCTTAGTGATGAATTTAAGCAAATTAATTAACTTAATGATCAGCAGAGTTATTTACAAGACAGATGTAAATTGTACTCCAGTCTCTCGCCATAACAAGGCCCAGCATGGCACAACCTAGTTAGGTAAGTGCAGCTGTGGCACTGAGAGAGGAGGGCATAGTGCTGTTTGATGAAGCAAAGTGGGCTTTAGCTCAGCTAAGTAGTGAAGGTTGCAGCTAAGTGCACCATGTTTCCTTTTAGCAGTGATGAAGGACTGGTTGAATAACCATATAGAAACAAGTTAAAAAGATGGATACTGTGTGAGGAGAGAAGATAAAGTCATAGACTAAGCCTATAGTCACTGTTTAGTTCTAAGAACCTGCATCTATAGACTGCGATGTGACCACAGCTCCATAAAAGACAGCTCCATGAAGCCCAGCCATATGGAGCATAGAAGTGAACAGGTCACAGCAATTTAAGATAAGCAAACAAAGAAAAATGAACAGCCAATCAGTAACTGCCTGAGGATCATGATTTAATTTAGGCTAAAGCAGAGTTAATTTTTTTCTCAGAAAGGAACTTGGAAGTAAAGCAGATTACCTTCTTGCAATTAAGTAGTGTCATAATCAGTTTAGTAGTTGACTTAGCAAGGATTCCTTCTCTTACAAAATAGTTCAATTATGTTAACACCTCAGTCACAGCACTTATCTAATGCAGCCAACTCACTAATTTTATATTAGTAAGTCAGAAATGCTGATATATAATGCAGTTACTAACTAACTAACTAACTAACTAACTAACTAACTAACTAACTAACTAACTAACTAACTAACTAACTAACTAACTAACTAACTAACTAACCAACTAAATAATGTAACCTTCCTGGTGGTAGAGGTTTCAGCAGTATAGTCAAATCTGATAACAGTTAAACACAACAGACTTGTAGTACAGCTCTGTGAGACCCAGTCAAATAGGCATGCAGGTCTCAGCAATTAAAAAAAAGAAAGCGGAAGATCCGATTAGTAATGTCCTTGGTATCAGGATTTTGTCTGAACACAGATGAGTTCCTTTCTCTTACAAAGAAGTTCAGAAGAAAAGCAGTCTACTTTCTTACAATTATGTGCAACTATAAATAAAGAAGTAGTTTAAATGGTATGTTCAATTGTCTGAAACTGAGTATTGCAAAAAAACTCAATTTCAGTATGTTTGTGATCATCCTACTTGTCCATACACATTAACATTTCTTACTGCAAGTCTGAAACCTGATAACCTCTTTTAATTAATTAAAAAAAATGATTTACATGCCCATACATCCCCTTGTTATGGTGACAATCTGCAGGGCATTGAAATGGGCACAGACATGAACTGTTCTGGGCACTCTTCTGACCTTACTGAGTTGTCACACATAATGAGTACCACAGTTTGTGTCTGAGTTTTGAAGATAATAGCAACACTATTTTTTATGTATGGAAACATTTAATATTTAATCATCTAGAAAGTAACAAAATGTGAAGACATTTTTAAGCATAAGTGTAATTCCTGTATGAAGTCAGTATAGGAATGAGAACTGGCGGCGATACTACATGGCTTAAATGAATTACAAAATGGCAATATCTGTCATGACACAACAACATGAAAATAGTTGATTTGTTGGGGAATGATTACATTTTACAGGGAAGGTGACATGCATATTGGGAAAGAATCTGTGATGTTTTTGAGAAATTGTAGGCAGTCATTTGGTGATATAGTGAAAACTGTATGCTTGAACATCATGGAGGTTATGGGAAATGCCAGACATTTTATAGGTGCAAGCATACCTCTTTAATGCAAAGACATTTTCAGGACTTCTAGGATTTTGTATCAAAGTTTTGCCTTGTATTTCATAAAGTTCCTGACTTTCAGGTAAATCGCTGAGTATTACAGTTAACTAATAATGCCATATATTTCAGTTTCAATGAATTACAAAATGGCAATATCTGTCATGACACAACAACATGAAAATAGTTGATTTGTTGGGGAATGATTACATTTTACAGGGAAGGTGACATGCATATTGGGAAAGAATCTGTGATGTTTTTGAGAAATTGTAGGCAGTCATTTGGTGATATAGTGAAAACTGTATGCTTGAACATCATGGAGGTTATGGGAAATGCCAGACATTTTATAGGTGCAAGCATACCTCTTTAATGCAAAGACATTTTCAGGACTTCTAGGATTTTGTATCAAAGTTTTGCCTTGTATTTCATAAAGTTCCTGACTTTCAGGTAAATCGCTGAGTATTACAGTTAACTAATAATGCCATATATTTCAGTTTCATACATATTATTCAAAAATACATGCCAATGCCAGACCTGTTATTCTATCAACTACAGAAGTGTTCCGGCAAGTAATTACAAAAATTGCTTTGTTTTTGTGCCTATGTCCCCCATTTTTTTTTTTTTTTGCTTTGCCCGGAGTTTGACACCATGCCTTTCAACTGTCCATACTTTTGCTTTATATTTTTATATTTTTTACTCTATCCATCATAAAATGTTTGATTTTATGTTAAAACCCTGAAGATTACAGTAGCCAGTAATACCAGGCATTGGAATTCCATACTTCTGTTTGTTAAGAAAATACATTTTGATGACATATATTTTGTTCTATTAACTTTTTAGGTGAATTAGAGTAATACTTAAAAAGCATTCCTGGTTTTTGGTCATTGTCCCATAATTGTTTTCGGCTTTGCCAAGAATTCCTGAAAAAAGAAGCTGAGAAGTATGAGACAAACTACTTCCTGTATGTCAGGATGTGAAATAAATTTTTGGAGTTTTTGCAATCAGTATGACGTATGAAAGAATAATGGCTGCACTGATAAGAATACACTATAAGTGTGTGAGAACAGAGCTAAATGTGTTAAAAGGGCCATTATGAGGTGGAGAATTTAATGAGTACTGTAATTCATTTATGATGGTAATGAGAAAGCTGCTGTTCTTACATGCACTTTCACAACAATCAGGAGTGGCCTTAGGTCAACTGGTGCCCTAGGCAAAAGGGCTCCACGGCGCCCCCCACCACACCACTTGGTGCCCCTATCCTGGTCTACCTACATCAAATAAATATTGGAAAAGTGCCCCTGCTAGAGTAGCGCCCTAGGCGGCCGCCTAGTTGGCCTATGCCTAAGGCCGGCTATGACAACAATAAGTATGAATTGATAAGGCTGACATTACAGACTTTGTGTAATCCTGAGTGATTTACATAAGGACCATGCATTGTATGATAGGTAGCTCAAGCACATGATGCAAAATCAGAAATGATCTACAAAATGATAGGTAGTACTGCATGCATTATACATACGTATTTATGTGTCATACAGATATAGGTTCATAGGTAAATACTAGGCTAGCTCTCCATGCGGGCCATTTTAAGCATAGCCATTTCCATTATTGTGCTTGAATTAACTGATCCAATTTGGTGTTAGAGTATCCTTACCCATCCTCTGATCGACAATTATATATTACCCCCATACCTCCCAAGGTACATTAGGAGGAATGTTCCTCATTTGGGGTCTTAAAAAGTTCACGCTCCTCAAAGTTCCACATTGAAAGAGGCTGTGACACATTCAGTGTTAGGAACTTTTATAAGTGATATTCATGGTAAACAGAACTGAATCATACTGATTAATTAAAAGAACCTTTAAGAAGTAGAACATTTTAACAATCCTATGAGCTTCCTAGTTAAAGTTGCTAGTAAGCTGTTAGCAATTGTACCACATTTTCCCCATTTGTTCCACATTTTTAGAGGTAGCGTTCCTCATTTTGGTAATAGTGGGTTGAGAGCTATGATTACCCCTAGTGACAATAACTGGAATCATATCATAGATAATATGAGGGGACCCATGCATAGGAAAATCTATTTAGGAGCTGGTCCTGCTCTCTCAACTCTACTTGCCAAATACCATCCCAGCAGGCATCTAAGATCTGAAAATCATCTACTTCTAAAAATAGATAAGCCCACCTTACCTGCTGGTCAACTCCTCTATTCCTTCACCATCGCCAAACTATGGAACTCACTTCTACCTTCTATAAGAAACACAGGCAGCACAACCACCTTCAAACAAATACTGAAAAATCATCTCAACTCTTCCTTGCTATGTTACTGCTCTATGACCTAACCTCTTCACTCTCTTTATATGATTACTAAACTCCTATGTCTTTTCTTTTGCTATTAGTGACTGATGATACTTTCTCCATATTTATTTTTATCTTCACTTGTTGATACTGGTACAATAATACTGATTAATATATCTCTGTTTATACCACTCTGATTGAATTAATTGAATTCTCCTTTAATGTATATTTTCTGTATATATTACTGTAATCAAACAAACTATATTCCTGCTTTTATGTATATATTCTGTATATGTTACTATATTTACTATCTGTAACACTATTTCTACTTCTGTACTAATTAATGTTTATATTTTTTCTGTATCTCGCTGGAGCTTTTCTCCCCGGGCCTCCACTGAAAATGGGCTCTTTTAGGCCCAGTGGACTTTCACGGTAAACAAATGCAATAAAATAAAATAAATAAATAAAATTAGTAGTACAGGCACACTCATGGGGTAAATTTTCTAATATCCATCAATACATCCGAGTTGTACTTGAATATGGGAAAAGATATTTGTTATTTGTGAATGAGAAGTCTGTTTCAGAGAAGTAGTATCCTCTGTAAGATATACTTGTCCCTCCAAACTATTCTGTTGATGTTGCAGAACAGGTTTAGATCCCTAGACCAAGTATTTCTGATGCCAGATGACTTGCTGACATGTGGTAGGTCCATTACTATAGGGTTGGAGAATGTTTTGTATTCCACACAAAAGATCACCTTTTAACTGTATGCAGGATACAGAGCATAGCAGCAGGGCTTTGTGTCAATCTGTGTAGGACATATTGTTTACACTTGTATCCTATTTGTACAGAATCTCTGTGGGTTTTCCTGTTGTTGCATGTGAATGGGGGAATTATACTCTATAATTAGCCTAATGAAGGCTGAGTAAACAGGGACAATGGCATCTGTAGATTTAGAGATAATCCCTTTTCTTATAATCTGTGTAATATAGAAGGACTTTCATTCAACAGTGGACAAATGTTGGTCAAATTAGATCACTGTCCACATAAGTTCTCAAATTTTGAACAAGTGGGTCAGCTCTTGGAGTTGTCTTTTCAATGCAGTAGATCCCTGAGCTAGATGACTTCCTAAAGCATACAATAATGCATTTTTTGATATTTAAGTTCAGTCCATTATTATGGCACCGGTTATTTGTTTAGGACAAATTTTTCTGCAGGATGGTCAAGTTATTTGAGGTCAATGACTGCTCCTAGCTTGCAGTTATCTGAAAACTCAGCCAGACACAGCCCTTTTTTGTTGGTCTTTACTACAGAGAAGTAGATGACAAACAGGATAGGTCCCAGCACTGAACTCTCAGGGACTCCACTTATGACTGGTCTCTATGTGGAGCTAGTTTCTGCTATTCACATCTCCTGCATTCCTAGTTTATTTACCTTTTCTGCTATGCCTCAGTGTGGGCTGGGGGGTGGGGGGTGGGGAGGTTGTGTCACAAGCTTTGCCCATGTGAAGTAATGTAACTTTTTAACTTCAGCCATTGCTTTGGTCACCTTTTCAAAAATCCGCCTGGTTGAGTAAGCATGACCTACCCTTGACAAATCCAAACTTAAGTTGGGTCCAGTTTTTGGAGGTTCCCTGTTTCTTTATTGATTAGTAACATGATAAGTCTTTCTCATGGCTTTGTATATGAGGTTGGTCAGACTTATGGGTCTGTAATTTCCTGGGTCTGTGGAAGGTTTTCCTATACGCAGGGGAATGATTGTTGATATTCCCATCTGCTTGATACACAACCTGTATGGAGGCTGAGGTTGAACACCATTGTTTGGGGGGATAAATTGAGCTTCATGCCATTTAAGATATATTCAGGGGGTATTGTTGTGACCCTTTGATGCAGTATTTTTAACTTTTGATAACACTTTTAGGACTTATCTTTGTGTAATTGCTGGAGAAAAGCCAGTATCAGGTATATCTTGTGAGACAGATGGGGGGAGAAGAGTAATGTTTGACCCGAATTTTTGTGAATGTGCATGCAGATATGGATTTGCATGCTTGTGTTTATATGTAAACTGTTATATATATGTCTAATTGGTTATACATATACTCACTCAAATGTGCAAGCATTGAATCCAGATTGATGGAAGCTAGCATTCCAAAAAGCAAAGTTCACAAAAGAAAAGGAGATTACGTGAACAGTTGTGTTTCTGTATTGGGGAATGCAACCTGCACAGTTACACCCCTGCATTGCTAAATGCTACATTTACTAACTCTGAGATTATACAGTCTTAGGATAACTGCTCTGTGATCATATTGACTTAACAATGTAGTGTTCAACTAAATATGGGAGATGATTAAAAATGGATTGTTTTCATTTCAATCCATATGTTGCAAATTTTACCATGTATCCTGAAATTCTTGATTCATGAACTATGATCCATTGTATGATTTTATTTCCATAGAAATGCCGTGTCTAGCAATAAATGGAATTTAGCCCTGTGATAACATTATGTCTTGGGGTATCACACAGTTCTACTACTTCTTTGTGTTTTGATTGACAGTCAACATAAAGAAGATAATTTTCTTCTTTCTTCCAAAGAAAATATCTATTTCATTTTAGCATTGTTTCCAATTTCTGATTTGAATTACTAACAATATTAAAAATTTGACATATTTGTGCCATCTGAACTATCTGCTTAGACATCAAAGGTTAATAAAGAACCTTCTCTGGGTTTCAGAAAGACATAATCCATTTCAGAAGCTTTAACTGTGGAGGTTTCTGCTTAACAGTAACCCCTATAGAGTGACTGTGGCTCTTAAGACAAATTCAGGTATGTCTTACACGCCATGTCTTTGCCTCCTCTCAGAACAATCAAATGGCAAAATTCTGTTCCAGGACTTGATGCAAGAAGGCCTGGAAGACAGATGACTTCTTTTCCTTGGACAGCAATGTTCCTGTAAGCTCCTATGGTAAGTCAACCCTATCTCATTTTCCATAGGGAAAGGATTTCTTTCAGAACTAATCCTTCCTTTCTGCCTAAAATGGTATCCAAGTTTCTTTTAAGCCAAGCTATCCATCTTCTGTTTTTTTTTCCTAAACCTAAAAATTTGGGAGAAAGGAAACTCCATACCTTGGATGTCCACAGACATCTCAGACACTACCTTGATAGAGCTGAATTTTTCAGATCTTCAGATCAGTTGTTCATTTTCTGTGAAGATAAGAAGAAAGGACAGCCTGCATCAAAACAGACTATTTCCAAATGGTTGTCTACAGTTATTAACTTTTTTTATACTTACTATAACAAAATAATTCCAAGTAGGGTCATAAGCTGCTATTTGGTCCTCTGTACAGACTTTTACAAAACACTACAAGCTTGATTCCCTTTCTAGGTCCAGATCAAGCTTTTCTAGGATAATTGTCCTGGGACCCCTGGACTGTTCTCCTTCCACCTTCCAAATGTAGTTAACTAAGGTAAGTCTACTGCAGCAGTGATCAATATGGTGAGCATAGTACAGATGTACAAGTTGAGTTTACCATAATAGTAGATGTTGAATGATCACTGCAGCAGTATACACTCCCTGTCTCCCTCCATCCCCCCAGTTTTTTGGTTTGTTTTTATGCCAAGGTGTAGACATTTATTTTTTGCTATTCCTGGCATTGTCCAGTCAGGGCTCAGCCTCCCTCCCCCCACTGGCAGGAAAGCTTTGATGGACTTCACACCCAAAGTTGTCCTTTAATCAGCTGAGCTTCAGCAATCCATCCAAAATGTTCCAGAGGTATCTGAAGCCATATTCCGGTTTCAATTAATTGAATGTCTCTAGGTTTTAACTTGTACATGTGTAATGCATACAAATCTAAGTCTGTTGCTTCTGTGGTAGCCCTAAAGGGAGATAATGCACCTTCCTTTATTTCCCGGTAAACAACAGTGTTGGAAGCTATGTAAGGTTTAATTTCTAGAACAGAGTTATCATCCTTGTTAACATAATCTCACTCTCTGTAATTGGTCTATTGTTTAAGATCTGTAAAGCTGAATTCAAGTTGTCTCTCCAATTCTGTGGGCAACCATTTTCCATTTTTTTAATTGTTCTTTTAATAATCCATTCATTTGTTCTATTAAACCTGTAGCTTGCAGATAATATGGTATATGAAAAACCCATTCAATATTATTCTATTTACTATAATCTTGTACTATTTTTCCCTTTAAAATAAGAACCATTATCAGTTTGCATCTGCAAAGGAACACCATAGTACAGAATAATCAAATCAGTTGTTCTTATAGTGTTTACCTGCCTAGCTCTCCTACATGGATAAGAGAGCAGATATCCTGAATAAGTGTCTACTGCTGTACATACATAATAACATATTTTGCTAAAAGGTAACGGTCCTATGTAATCAACCTGCCAAATTTGCCCAGGTAACTTGCCCCTACCGAAATGTCCTTGTACAATATGTGGTATTGCGCTATGTTATATGTGCTGGCATATACAACATTGTGATATAATAGTTTTAATCACATCCATAAAAATGAAAATGTCCCTTGTTTGTGTCCATCTATGAATGGCTTTTTCCCCAAATATCTGCATTTCTGATGATCCCATTTCACCATGCCAAATTATTTTGTTGCATTTTGGCCATTGTTCTTCTCAACATCTACCTCAGAAATTTTAGCATGCTCATCTGTAACAGAATTAAACCATTGTTCTAATGAATCAGTTGCACAATGAGCATCTATGTGATATACAGTAACAACATTTTGGGAAAACATTTCCCATATTTGCTGCCATAATTCTTTTCCCCACACTTCCTTTGAATGTATATGCCAATTCTTGTCCTGCCTTATAGGTAACTAAGTAGCTAAACCATTTGCCACTGACCAAGAATCAATATAAATGTGATATGTTCCTGGTGTCTCTTGCAAATACTCCTTTCTCTATTTGTCTATGTTTCCATTTTCAGTAGTATACACAGTCCTGCTTAATATGTCCCAATTTTCTAGGAAAAAACATGCAATCTATCATTAGGGCTTCCCACAACTGGAGGGGCTGGTGCCATTCTCAGTACATCCCTGTTCACATCCACCTTCCTGTCTACACTTTCCCACATCCTACTGCACTTACTAAACCCATCTTCATTAGTACCAAGAGAAAAAATGTTAATGCTTAAAAATATCTTCATTGTCATGCTCTGCTTGTTCTAGCATCCTATCAGAAACTGTAATAGTAAAATACTTTCATAACTTTGCAGTTAACTTTAATGACATATTCATACCTAGTAAAGAGCTGTTACACTTTGAAATGTTAGCTGCTGCAGTTTTTAACCATTTAAATCCTAATTTAATTCTGTGTTAGTACAGTTATGTATGTAGCTGTTACACTTGTTAAACCCTGAAGAAACTGTATTCATGTAGCTTGACTGTTAGTTCTGGTTTACCCTACACAACATATATGTGTAGGTTACTCTTTTTTTCTAACTGGCTACACCCACTACATCTTTCTGAGCACTTTAGTTGTGTCAGCTGAACTGGAATTTATTTTATCTTTAACCCATGAATCTGCATGTTTCTGTCGTAACCATTTTTTTTATATTTTGTACATTTGCACAAAACCCATGCAAATCTTTACAAGTGTCACCTGTGTGCACTACTGTACATTTTGTAGCATTCATTTGTATAGCAACATTAGCTCTAGGCAAAATATCTAAACAGCTTGCATATAATTTCTAACCTGTATGCCATGTTTCTTTAACATTGCCATGTGTTTTTCATTAAGCTGTTAAAATTTCTTGTCTCTGTTAAAACATTCCACTGTGAGGAGTAGGGCTGAAACATTTCAACTGCCTCTGCAACCTGTAAACTTTAGCATGATTTAACACAGTTTTAAACAAAAGCAAGGATATTTGTCACTACAGTTCAATTAGAGTTTTATACTTTTGCACATACTGATCAAAACAATGAATCCATTTACACATATAAACTTTTTCTTAAACATTTTGAATCCTGGCAAATACACCACAAATATGTATTGCCTAAACAAAATGTCTTAGCAGGACAAAAATGATCAAGACAAATTATTTTCACTACAATGAACAAAGCTTTATTAGACAATACACTCTTACACTTCTATATCAGGTAAGCATTAGTAGTACTATCAAGCCAGTTATACTTCCATGTCAGGCAAGCATTAATATCAAACCAGCTATACTTCTATGTCAGGATGCATTAATATTAATATCAAACCAGCTATACTTCTATGTCAGGCAAGCATTAATATTAATATCAAGGAATAAAAATAAAAAAAAAAAGGTTAACATATCTTTGATAAAGTAAGAGACTTCAACCTAGCCCACACTTTAACTGGCAAGCCACATTCCGGTCAGGTAGGAGACTCTATCAGGAAAAGTCTTTTTATTAGTATGTTCACTCCACAGGTGAGGCTTCTACCAACTGACAGAGAGTCCCAGTTTTATACTCTAGTTGTTTACCAGTTTTCCTGGAAACTTAACCTTTAGGGCTCAACAAAGACTTTCCAGAACAGACCACAGATGTTGCCCACCCATCCCAGAATGTTCCAGTCAAACCTACCAATCCCTATGACTCTGCAATTTAATTTCAGAAAAACATAAAAGAATGTAACAAAAAAGTACCTTATCAGACTTCTAGAAATGTAAAAGAATGAAATAAACAGGTGTTTTAGTCATGTAGACTAATAAACAAGTGTCTTATCAAACCTCTAGAAAAGTAAAGAATGTAATGAACAAGGGTCTTTTAGTAACATAGAATAGATGATAAACAAGTTTTAAAGTAGTTCTATTTCATAGAAAAATAAAGAATAAGTCCTGACTGATTTTCTTGTTGTTGCAATACTTTGTGTTCCTTTGTGGTTGGAGGTGATTGAATGTTCATGGCCAGTGATTCCTATTCTCAGTTGCTGAGAATATTCTGAGAGACTAATATGGACCCAACTTAAAGATCAATGGAAAATTATGTTGTCCAGTCAGGTGAGCACTCCATGATGATAGATGTCCTGTAAATTAACAATGTTAATATTTTGTATAGATTGTTGGATAAGATGGATGAAGAATGGGGAAAACATTCCAACAATCCTTTTTCCACCATTGGCCAATGTGTGGTAACTGCTTTTACACCAGACATCATGGTACTGTTTGAGAAACTTGAGCATTTACTTTATAAAGAAACCTGTGTATATTTCAATGTGCTGAGTTTGCAGTGATACCCAAAATTGGAAATTACTCTTAGGGGTCTTAGAGCTGTGAAAAGTCAGTCTACTCCTTTTGCTATTATGACTTAGGAGGATAGGAAATTCCAGACACAATGGGTGGCTGCAGCATACAGGTGCAGTCTGGAATGGGTTAATATATTGATTGAAAGGTATATGATAAAAATACAAATGATGAAAGAGGATATAAATCTGCTTGTTTGTTCTGATGTTTTGCAAAGAATGAGAGACTCTTGTTTAGAACAATTCTTTACTAATATGAATGATAAAATATCCCTTTTTGAACAAAATATTATTGAAAGAAAAAAGAATAAGCTAAGGTGGGACTTACATGACTATGAACTTAATCAGGCAATTAGGTGGGGTATGAATCATTTCAGACAATTCAAGACTTGAACAACCATGAAGAAATCATGAGCAGCATGGTGTTTCATTTACTTTGGTAGATGGTGCAGCTACATCTATGGAGTGGCACAGTAAGGAAACTTCACATTATCCTCCATTGCCTCCAATCCATAATCCTGAGAATTTTCAGAGGACCTTTTGTAGGGGAGGTGAATGGATTGAGCAGCCCTGTAAGCATTCATGAAATAATGAATATACTACAGGGACAAACAGGGAGGGACAACAATTTTGATATCCCAAACAAAGTAAATGGAATTAATTTACCTGTTGGAGACTTTAATATATTGAGAGACAATGTTGATTATATAGTTAACTTCTCATGCACAGAGGACAAAATGTCAATGATGAGTTATGGTTTGAAGTTTGTGCTAATGGTTATACCGAGGCTACATGATATAAAATGTGAAATTTTTAGATTGGTTATACAATTACATTTGAGGGATTTTTTCAGAAGGGACAACAATCATAATGTTTTAGCGGAAGAGAAATTTGAATTGGATAGTGATATTGATAGCAGCAATTATAGTTTTTTTTCTTCTAACTCAAACTGTGATGTTAATGCTTATTGTCAACTTGACACTGAGAGTGTAATGCAAAAATGCTGCTTTATACCTCCATTATGGTGTTTGGGTAAACAGAAGGAAATTGTTTTTAAACCAGTGGATAAGGGCAATACATTGGTTATTATGCATTATACTCAGTATCTCAAAATGTGTTATCAACACTTGAATGATCATAATGTCTATTAAATAGATGTGAATGATGATAAAAAGACACTGGAAAACTATAATAAATTGTTAAATAAAAGTTGGAGATGATTTTTTTTTCTTATGATGATGTTAAATATTAGTTTAATATTGATGACTGAACAATAGCTAATTTTTTTATGTTTGCCTAAAATGCATAAGAATTTGTGGGATTAGCCTGTAATTATTTTACCCATAATTTAGCTTGCTTTTCACACATATATTTATTACCAGAAATGGTTAAATTGATGTCTCACATTCAGGATGTTTTTGATTTTATAGAGAAAATAAGAAATATAAATTGGACAAAAGATGTGTACTTTATTGTTTTGGATGTAGTTAGTTTGTATACTAGTATTAGTCATGTTTTTACCCTAAACAACATAAATGATAGAAGCTTTGCATAATTCTTTAGGCCATAGCCCCAAAGAATATTATGTTATTGAGTCAATTTATCTTTGTATTAGTAATAATTGTTTTAAATTTAATGGGCAGCTTTTCAAACAGTTACAGGGTATGGCCATGGGGACATCTTTTACCCCCATGTATGCCAGGATATTTATGGGTTATTTTGAGGAGTGCTATGTTTGTATGAAGAGTTATGTTTATAAGAATGATTGTTTTTAGGAAATGTGTTCAAATATTATAGATCTATTGATGATTTGTTTTTTATTTGTAAAGGGGGCAGAGACATGATATCACAATGTATACAAGATTTGAATTAGAATAGGTTTAATTTGAAATTTGATGGATTACAGTTGGAAGAAAAAGTTGTTTTTTAGATATTGAGATGCAAGGTATTGTGAATTCTAGTATTAAGACTAAGATTTTCGAAAGTTTGAGAGTAGAAATCAGTTCTTTCATGGGTATAGTTGTCATCCCCCCACCCCATATTACAGGATCTGCCTTTTGGGGAGTTTTTGAAACTGAGGAGACTTTGTAAACATGACAGTGAGTTTAAGAAGGAATTACAGGAGACCATTAGTATGTTTAGTGGAAGGAGTTATGAAGACAGGATATTATTAGTTGTTACACTTTGAACAGTTGGTGGCTGCAGATTTTAACCATTTAAATCCTAATGTATTTCTGTGTTATACAGAGATGTGCAGGCTGTTGTTGTGTCTTTCGGCTTATCCCGGTTAGGGGTCGCCACAGCGGAACTCCAGTCCGCTAATGTTTGGTAGTGGATTTTTATGTGCTGAGTTACCAGCCCTGATGCACAACCTTCAACGAAGGCACGCCCATTCACGTATGCCTCCACACAGAAGACGCTCTAGCTGAGAATCGAACGGGACAACGTCTTGCTGTGAGGTGACAATGCTACCGCAGCACCACTACTGCGGGAAGAGATGTGCAGGCTATTACACTTATTAAATCCTGAAAAAACTGCATTCATGTAGCTTGAATGTTAGTTCTGGTATACCCTACACAACATAAATGTGTATGGTTACTCTTTTTTTTTCTAAATGGCTACACCCAATATATCTTTCTGAACACTTTAGCTGTGTCAGCTGAACTGGAATTTATTTTATCTTTAACCCATGAATTTGCATGTTTCTGTCATAACCAATTCTTTAGATTTTGTACATTCACACAAACTTCATGCAAATCTTTACAAGTGTCATCTGTGTGCACTACTGCACATTTTGTAGCATTCATTTCTATAGCAACGTCAGCTCTATGCAAAATGTCTAAATAGCTTGCATATACTTTCTAACCTGTATGTCATGTTTCTTTAACATTGCCATGTGTTTTTCATTAATCTCTGATAATTTCTTATGTCTGTTAGAAACATTCCACTGCGAGGAGTAGAACTGAAACATTTCTGATATCTCTACAACCTGTAAACTTTGCCATGATTTAACACCATTAGTATGTTTAGTGGAAGGGGTTTTGAGGATAGCATATTATTAGCTAGTATTAGCTAGTATGAATAAATTGAGTGGAATTGTGACTAAGAATGTTATGAGATACAATAGTGGGCATTTCCCTACAAAACAGAAGGTGGATAAGGAACCAATGTTTTTTGTCACCAGATATACTGTATTTTCAAAGGAATTAATTAAACTGGTGAATTACTATTGGAATGTTTTGGTAAGTCACAAGGATTTTTGTAACAGCTTAGAAAATAAGCCACATTGTGCCCGATTGTGAGAAGAAAGCACTCAACTTGTATTTTTGAAGAAATCAATAAAGTGTTTGGATACCTACAGTGGTTGTGGAGTGGAAATCTGTATTGTTCTGTGGTGGATGTCATCTGATGAAGTCTTTATGAGGAGAGACGAAAACGCTGGTGCTACTAGTGCGTTTATGTGTTTATGCAGTTTGTGGATTGTGCATTAAAACCTTTTTTTAACCAAACCTCGTATTTTCCATTTTCTGAGGGCTAACTGCTCATATATTATTTGCATAGCTTTCAACCTTCCTTCTTCAAAATGAGGCAAACTACCCTTCCTAATGTGGTACAAACAGAAAAAATCTGGAACCTTATAAACAGATTACTAATGATTTCAACTAGGAAGCTCATGGGATGGTTAAAATGTGTTACTTTTTTACTTATAACTAGTTCTTTTGATGGATTAATATGATTCAGTTATATTTACTAAGGATATCAGTTAAGACAATTCTTTGCTCTGAATGTATGACAGAGCCTTTCATTGTTGAACTTCAAGAACATAATGTTTTTAAGACTCAAAATGGGAAATGTTCCTTGTAATGAGATGCAGTTGAAAGGTGTGATTGTCTATCATCTTAGAAATGATGCCATCACTAATGACATTGTTATTGCTAATTATTTTATTTATTTTGGCTTCGGCTTGATGTTATTTTCAGTTATAAGTTTTAAGTTGAGTGCTCAACAGTTTTCCCCTGATTTAATCATTTTTGATTCCACACAAAATATGAGTTCTTATTAGTGAAGAATGCAAATCACCAAATGTGCAGTAATTTGCTCTATGTTTTTGTTTAGTCACACACAGAACCTGATGAAGTCTAAATTACTATTAGATGAAAGTGGTTAACCTGGTGTAGTTTTAATAAAGTAACAGTGTTTTGTACCAATTGCTGCTTCACCTATCTTTATAGTGATTTCATGGTGGACTCGTAACTTATATACTGTGGATTTTTTTTAGCCACATAAACATTTACTGATTGCTAGAGAACAATAAAAGACTTATACATACTAGATTCTTCTTTGACTCAAAATTTGTCTGAAACTTGCCTTTTAGTACAGATATCTGTTCTCACTACATTTTAAGATTAAAATTGTTAATATCATATTTGCTTTTATTTATTTATTTATTTATTTATTTATTTATTTGGGTTGTCTATAAGTCTACTAACAGGGAGATACAGAACAAACTTTAGTGCACAACATTTTCACTTTTCTGATAAAATGTAACTCAGCTTCATTGAAGTTGCTGGCTTGTGGTGAAGGCATTTTGAGCAAAATATTAAAGAGATGCATCTGGCGAGTTAAAGGATCAACAGGAATAAAGATGAAATATGAAAAAATAAATTATTTAGTGTTTGTGAATATGAGATTCATGAATAAATCCATTGCAACTTTTGTCAGTTTAATGTTGATAATATGAAAATGTAAAAACAGAACTGGAAATTCTGGAAGAAGTGAGACTATTCTGTATGTAGACATGATATGATGGAGACATCCTTAACAATAATTCACTAACTGAAGAAAACAATGTCAAAAATACCAAAACTGGTTTAGCATTAAAATGACTCTGACTTCATTTTCCCCTTATATCTCACACCATCATGCATGTTGAGAGTTCAAAGCCCAAAACTCTGATTCTTAGAACAACAAGAATCAAACTGCATCTAGCAGGAGTAAAGGTAATGCATACTAATTCACAGACTATAGTATCTCTATTTCAAGGTACAGTAACCTTAAATGGGGTGTAGAGGTATAGCCTCACACATATGGGGTGTCCCCTGGAAAATTGTTTTAAAAGTGCAACAAAAAAATCCAGGACTTACTGCTTGTGACAGAAATTTAGTTTAACTTTTGAAGTGTTGGGACTTATATTATCACATCTTGCAGTTTCTATAGGAATTTAAAGGAAGCCCTGACAACATGCGGTATATCCACATCAGTAAGTATGAACATAATAAATATGAACAAATGAAGAAGCATTAGATATGGAAATCACTCAACAAGAGCTTTTACTGAACTGGTTGTATAAAGAAGTCACATAACATATAGAGTGAAATTCTGGTGCCACCACACCTCCCCCCCACACACACACATTCAAAAGGCACAGTTAATGAATTTTTATTTTTCATTTGATGACCAGATTAGTCTACTAGGCCATTGTGTCCTCATTTAATGGTAGACCTGAGTTGATATTTATACTAGTTGAGGAAATTTGGCCAGGGCATCAGTGAGCTTCCCCTACTCATTGTTGCTGTTAGTGGGACCCATTTTGCATGGCCACTTCCTATTTCTGTTCGAGGCATGAATGCAGATCTAGAGAGAAGGAAATAATGGACTGATGATAGAAATGTATAAGAAAGCTAATATCAAGACTGGAGAATTTGTGCAGGATTCTGAGATGTTTCAAAGAAATCTGTTTGATAGAGATGAGTTGGCAAATGATGGATGTATAATTACAACCCTCCAGGAATGGGGGTTGAGGGATGGTTTTCTTAAAAAAATGGTGAGCCAGAAAATGAAGGAGATGTTTCCTGGGGGACATTATGGAGGAAACATAAAAGGAAGATACAGAGACAATCCTGAAGAATAGTGGTGAGATGGAAAAGAAAATGTGTATAGAAAGTAAAAAGGCAAAGGTGAGTATCAGAATAGAAAGAGCAGAAGAAAATAAAAAAAAAACTGAAAGTATGTGGTAAAGATTCAAAGTAAAGAAGATAAAGAAATGGACAGATATGAAATGTGGGACAGTATAATTGCTCCACAGGGAGTAAAAGCACATGAGGTAAGAGCATTTATTCTTATTATCAAAAAGACATTTTGTGAAATTATATTTGAAACTGTTTTTTAATGGAAATGTATTGGAGAATATGAAAAAAAGAAAGACTGTAACCCATGGAACCTTTATGTGATAAAAGCATTTAATAAGGAAACAAAAAAGAAAATTCATGTACAATTTTGAACAGAGGTGGAAATAGAAACTTTGAAAGGGCATTTGAAAACTTTATGTAAAGAAGTACTGGACATAGAAAAGATTTATGATAAAAATGGGTTTATGGACTGGTGGATGGGATTGTAGTATTGTGCTAAAAATAGAAAGAGAAAGAATTATATAGTACATATACCAAGCATGATAAATATGGAAGGGTGTAGTAAAATATTATGGACAACCCAAAATATGTTTTATTTATTTTTTGTGGAGAAGGACTAATGATGTTAACTGTGATAAAAGAAGATGCTATATTTGTGAGGAAATTGGACATAGTGCAAAAATGTGAATTGAAATGTCATAAATGGAACACAAATTAGACACAAAAGGGAAGAAAATAAGAAGGAGAATCCATTTAGAAGTAGAAGAAAAATAAAAAAAAAAATAGAGGAGAAAAATAATAAAGAGGACATGATGAGAAAGACATAAATTATGAGACAGTCAAATAAAATAAAAATGATTATTTTAGTAAAAGAGAAAAAGAAAATTTAAAGGGATAAGTACAAAAGAAAAAAGAAAGTAAATGGATGACAAATAATATATACATCTAATGGTTGGGGATTGGAATAATGGTTAATGTGTTTGATTCCCAGACACAAAGTACAATGTTTGATTTGCATGTTTAGGAAGGAAAGTGTCTTGGCTTAGAATGGCCCATTAAGGTAGTTAGCATAGCAATTAGCTATGAACTTATGAAGCCATGAATCTAAGGAAAAGGGAAAATGAAAGGTTTAGAGTGATTTCTGTAAATGTAAATAGTATTAAGAATATAATAATAAGAATGGAGATTTTGGAGGGATGCCATACATGTGGTGTAGATGTAATTATATTAGAAGACACAAGACTTTTAGCAAATGAAGAAAAATTACAAACAGAGAAACCATGGGGATGAAACATCATCTGGTATATGAAAAATGTGAGATGTTCTGGAATAGCCATATTCTGCAGAAATACAGAAAAGCTATTAGATGTAGCTTTAACAAAAATTGGAAGATTAACCATTGCAGATTTAAAATGGAAAGAACAAATATATAGAATTATAACATTAAATGCTTATACTAAATTTAAAGAAAGGGAAAACTTACTTCATCAGATTTTAGCCTGAGTTGTGATAAATATATATTATTGTGATGATGGAAGGTATTGCCAGCTCTGCAAGGAGAAGTAAGGCAGTGGATGTGCAACATATGTCAGCATAGCTAGCTGGAGTTTTTTAAAGCATTATATGTCATTTGTATATACTAAGTTGTACAGGTGCTTGTGTTGAAAATGTATTTTAAAAGCTGCTTGTATTCAAAATATACTAACAATGGGTCCTGCTGGACAGAAAAGAAATACACTTGTATTCCAGACTGTATTGTAACTGTTGAAATGAATATATTGCAACATAGGATACTGGAAGAGAACAGGTTAATTGCAATCCAGCTAACTTTGAAAACTAGTCTGAAGTTAAATTAGGTGGATTAGGCCATATAGATTGTATCTTATTGCAGCCAGAGACAAAATGTCTGTGAAAACCATGGCTAGGAATCCTACTGTATTGTCCTTAGTGGTGATTGCTACCTTGAAGAGTGGAAGCTTTGAAATGTTTTTCTAACTTCCAGATGTTATAACACATCTTAGCGAAGCTCTGTGTCTGTATGGAAACACATATGTGCTAAATTCTGGTTCAGTTTCTAGCAAAGGTGATAGTGTGGGAACCAGATTCAGATGACCAGATGTACGTCATGTCATTCTGTAATCCAGCACTGAAATGATGTTAGATGAGACAGAAGTGTCAGAGCAGTCTGTTTCTGAACCCTGGCAAAGAAGGAAGACCTCTCATCCACTAAATCTTGCCTTTGCTTCAGTAAGTAACCATAGAAGAGTAATTATTTAGATCAGTCAGGAAAGTATAGTGAGATTAGTTAAGTACTGTTTTTCTCTAACTGTGTGAATCTATCCAACATTGTTATTTTTTTATATTGGCTGTGATTGAAGCTCTGGTGTTTATTGCAAATAGATATTTAGTGTTTTCATGTTCTTTTATTATCTATTATTAAATATAATTAAAATGTTCATTGTGGCTGATCTTTTAGAGAATATGTTAACCTTTGAAAGTACTTATATTTATTTTGTGACACTGTGGCCACTCCCGAACGCCTTGCTGCACTGATCAAACACTACCATTTGTATTAGCATTAATTTTACTCAGTATAATTGGGTACACTTGAAAGAACATACCGTTAGTCTGGGCAGAGGGGGCATAACTGGCAAATCTGTGTCAGCCTTTCCCGTGTGTGTGTGTGTGTGTGTGTGTGTGTGTGTATGAAATCAAATCTCAAACAGTCTGTGTGTGACAGCTACTTGGAGCAAGGACATAGAGCACTAGATTCACACAAATGGTGGTGGAGGACTTGGCTTAGAACACTCTGTGCCAGGGGGAGTCTTACTGATGGCCTGGAGAGAGAGAGAGAGAGAGAGAGAGAGAGAGAGAGAGAAATCCTGGAATGCGTGTGTTCTCTGTGTTCTCTTAAGGGAAATTATGTTCAATGCAAAGAGCTGCATCTGAAGATACTGCATGTATCTATTTTTGTTCCAAGTGAACACCCCTCACCAGTGTCAGTGTGAAGATTGTGGCTCCTTGATTACTGGCCCAGAAGTGGGGTGCCACATATTGGTGATTAGTGGTGTGGATATTAATTGAACTTCTGTAGTCAGTAGTCACTGAAGGAGTGTGTACTCTCAGCAGCCACAAAGTTAACATAGAGAGTTTCATTTTCACAACAGTTTTATTTATTTTTTGTTAGTTTAGTTTAGTCAGGGAAAGCAGGCAAAGAAATCAGGAGAGGATTATGGCAAACTGACAAAAAACAGTTAGCCAATGTGTGCAAAGCAAAAGGACTGGTGCTTGTGAACCTGACTGAAGATGAAATGACTTCAGCCTTAGTTGCACCTCAGACCAGCAACCAGGAAGACAATCAGTCTTATGATTGGGATTTGCAGCTTCAGAAAAAGGACAGTTCACCTATTCCTCAGAGGACTTAAAATTATGTCTGGAGTTAAAGAGACTTGTACTGGAGGCCAAACATTTGGAATTAGAATCAGGGGAGAGACTGTTGCATTTGAAGAATGAAGGAAAGGATAAACAGATGGAATTAGAAACAGCAGAAAGACTGCTGCATTTGGAGGCTAAAAAAAATGAGAAACACCACCAATCTGAGAGGGAGATGCTGACTCTTCATCAAAGTCATGGAGGTAATAGAGAAGGGAATAACCAAACTGCAAAAGAAATAAAGGTCAGTAAATATTTTCCACTTACCACCCAGTTTGCCCAGGGTGATAATTTTGACAGTTTTGTTCATATATTTATTTATAAACATATATATTTATTTATAAACAAATGTAAAATAAATAAATAAATAAATAAAATAAATATTTGAAAGAGTATGTAAACCGTATAATGTTGACCAAGGGCTCTGTGTACAGTTCCTGACCCCATTATTCCATGGTAAAACTGTAACTGCTGTTTCTAAATTGTGTGGTAATGATTGTTTAAATTATGATAAAGTATAACAATGTTTATTGGAATGTTTTAAGTTAACACCTGAAGCTTACAGAAAAAAGTTTCATGAGCATAGACACAAGGCAGCTGAAAGTATATTTGATTATATTGCAGAATTAAGCACTTATTTTCATAGGTGTGAGAGTGGGTGTCAGGTCACCACTTTTGAAAGACTGGCAGACCTTTTGGTGAGGGAACAAGCCCTTAGCACTTTGCCTGATGACATGAGAATCTGGTTGGCAGACTGAGGATGCAACTCTGCAGATGAGCTGGGGAAAAAGGATCTCTACTTAGCAAGCAGGGCATCACTGCACAAGAAGGGGATACCCAATGCTTGGCATGGATATAAGAGAACCCATGATGGATAGCCTAAACCACCCCAACAGAGTCCACCAGTAACAGGGGAAGCCACTAGTTCAGGTACATGCCCAGGATCCAGGATTAGATGTTTTAAATGTAACAAGAGGAGCCACGTCATACAAATGTTCACTGAGCCAAGGTGGGGAAAACATGGGAGAGTCAGCAAGTGGGAATAACAGTATGCCAGTGGTAAATTGTCTGAAGACAGCAGGGGTACCAGCCTATCACTGGAGTTTATATCCTAGCTTACTGGATGGAAAACAGGCCACTGCTAAGAGAGATGCAGTCTCTGGCATAACTACTGTGAAGTGTGCTGTGGTTAAAGTAACAGCTTTAGGGGGGACCCTATTCCAAATGCCTTTGGCAAGGGTTCATCATGACTGGGAGGGTGGAAAAGAAAGCAGGCAAGTAGGTGTGTTTGAGGATATCCCTGAAAATGTCCTGATAGGGAATGATTTTGATAATGCAGTACCTTGCGTGAATGCAGTTACATGCCGTCCGGCCTGGAGACAGTCATGTGGGGTCATGTGGGGTTGGTCCAACTGAGGGAGGAATGTTATACAGCAGCAGAAAAAAAATGTCTAGCCATAGTATGGGCACTGCAAAAACTTCAACCCTACCTTTATGGAAGGAAATTCACTGTAATTACAGACCGCAATCTCTTAACATGGCTATATTAAGCCAACCAGCAAAATGGCAAGTTACTAAGGTGGAGCCTAGGGTTGCAGGCTTGTGATATAACAGTGCAGCACTGGAGTGGGGTCAGTAATGCCAATGCAGATGGACTATCAAGACAAGGTACTGGTTTATGTGTTCCCTGACAGACTCATGTCCCTCAAACCACATTTCTCAAGGGTAACTATGAAAACCAGCTTAAGCCTTCAAACGAGGGAGAGATTTGATGATGGAAAGTATTCCAGCTATTCCAGGAAAAGTAGGACAATGGATGTATAATATATGCTAGCATAGCTAGGTGGAGATTTGTAAAAAAATATCTGTCATTTGTATATCAAACTGATTTGTACAGGTGCTTATGTTGAAAATGTATTTGTAAAGCTGCTTGTGTTAAAAATGTACCAACAGTGGGTCCTACTGTACAGAAAAGAAATACACCTGTATGTCAGACTGTATTGTGACTGTTGAAATGAATATATTGTAACAGAGAATACTGGAAGAGAAGAGGTTAATCTCAGTCCAGTTAACTTTGAAAAATAGTCTGAAATTAATTGACTTGGTTTAGGCCATAAAGATTTATCTTATGTTTCTGACTGCAGCTAGAGACAAAATGTCTATGCATACCAGGACTAGGAGTCATACTGTGCTGTCCTTATGGATGAGCTCATTGCTACCCTGGAAGGGTGGAATTTTTGAAATATTTTTCTAGCGTCCAGATGCTATAACACATCTTAGCAAAACTCTGTCTGTGTATGGTAACACATATGTGCTAAATTCTGGTTCAATTCCTAGCAAAGGGGGTAGTGTGGGAACCAGAGTCAGCTGACCAGATATATTTGGTGTCATTTTGTAATCCAGATATTAAATGTTGTTTTAATACTAGATGAGACAGTAATCTGAGAGCAGTCTGTTTTTGAAACTTGACAAAGAAAGACCACTAACTCACTTCATCTTGCCTTGCTTTAGTAAGTAACCATGGAATAGTAATTCTTTATATCAGTCAGGAAAATATAGTGAGATTAGTCAAGTACTGTTTTTCTGTATTTGTGTGAATCTATCCATCTATGTTATTTTTAATATTTCCTGTGATTGAAACGCTTGGGGTTTATTGTAAATAGATATAGATAGATAGATATTTACTATTTTCATGTTATTTTATTATTTATTACAATATATATTTAACATTTTCATTGCGGCTGGTCTTTTAGATAATATGTTAACCTTTAAGAGTATCTATATTTATTTGGTGAAACTGTGGCCACTCCCGAAAGTCTTTCTGCATTGGTCAAACACTACCATTTGTATTAGTATTAATTTTACTCATTATAATTGGGTGGCCTTGTAAGAACCCTAGAGTAGCTGGATCTGGAGTATTCTAGTGCCAGTACTTAACCTTAGTGTTGGCAGAGGGGACACAACTGGTAAATCTATGCCAACCTTTCCCAAAAGGTTCAGTTATAGGAAATGGGTGCAGTAGCTGAAACAGTGTTTTTTATCTTCTTAGAATATGGCTAGAGATAAAGGAAAATAAGAAATATGTAAAACAGGCAAAGGAATGAAAAGGATAAATGAGAAAACATGGAATGAAGAAGGAGAGAGATTACTAGCACAGTTATGCAAAATTTATGTTAATAGAATATTTTAGAAAAAAATGGTCATAATAGTGGATGATAGTTAAGGAAAATATAAAATATGTTGTTTGCATTGGCAATATGATGTGAAAAAATAGTGAATAAAAAATATAAAACAATATGCAATGTTGCATTGGAATATTAAAAAATAATGATAGAAAGTAAATATCTGAAAAAAATTAAAGTAAAAATACAATAGTTGTTATATAAGCAAATATATTTTACAAGCAAAAACAGAAGTATGTAGTTACTTAAGCAGATTAGTAAGGGAAGATGGTAGTGTATTGACAGGAAAAAAATAAATAAAAGAAGAAATAGAAAGAACTCTGGAAAAGATTATGACTAGTGTAGTACAATATATACAAGAAATGTTTTAAAAGAAAAGAAGGTAGTGAAAAAATGGAAAGTAAAAATGTTAGAAAAAGAGAATAAGGAGATGGAAAAGGAGATTTATTCATATGAGCTAGACAAAGTAATAGGACAAGTAAATAAAGATTCACTCCAGGACCTGATGGAATAGGATACAAAATGTATAATAATTTAAGGGATTGGTAAAAATACTTTTGTAAAGATTTTGAATGAATAGTTAAATGAATGTTTATGTATAAAGATTTATGTGGTGGAATACTTAAATTCATATGGTAGAAGGAAGACAGAAGACAATTAAAAACTGGAAACTGATAGTATTGAATAATAATGATTATACAATCGTTATGGTAATAATACAAAAGAGATTTGAAAGTAATATTGAAAGTATTATGGAAAATAGTATATATATATATATATATATATATATATATATATATATATATATATGTATATATAATACAGAGGGGAAGGGATGCCAGGAATTATTAATGACAGAGAAACTTTGGATGATATTATGAATAGAAAAGAAGTGAAAATCTTGATATGAGACCTTAATAAGTAATTTGATACAATTTGACAATAAATCTTATGGGGAATAATGAAAAAATATAATACAAGTGAGAAAGTTAGGAAATTATGTACGTCAGCATATACTAATAATAAAGCTAATATACTTGTAAATGGTTGATTCAGCCAAAAGGTACATATAAAGATTGATGCAAGGCAGATATGCCTAATGAGTTTTATACTATTTGCATTAGTTATAAATGTGATAACAAGTGAAGTTATGTGAATTACAAAATGAAGGAGGCAGGGTATATAACACCTGAAGGGTTAAGAATTCCAGTTCTGTTAACATACACAGATGATATTATAATTGCAAAAAGACAAAATGTGGGTATCAGTAGTAATAATTCGCACAGATAAGCATCTAGATGGGGATAGGAATGGCTTTAAATAAAGATAAAAGTAAGTGTTTAGGTGATATTTTACAATGAGTGAAATTTCTGTGTTCGGTATAACATTTGGGAATAAAGATGTAAGTAGAATTCCATGAAAAAAACAATTGAATAAATAAAACAAACTTGTCTTTTCTGGAGAACATATAAATTATCATTCAGAAAAAAGCTTATTTGATAACTTCAGTACTGATGGGAAATTATCATATGTAGCAAGTGTATTTATGTTGCCAACAGTATTTGAAAAGGAATTACTGCAGATATTTGTTTTTTCGTTTATATCAGATTCTAGATTAAACCCGGTAAAAGAGAAGTTTTGTATGTAAATAAAGAGGAAGGAGATTTAGAATTAATTATTCCACTGATATAAGCTGTTTCAACAATTTATAGAAGGTAAATAAATGGAAAAGATGAGAGATTAGTAATTAAACTGAATGCTTCTGACAAGGACTTAGCTACACAATTCAACTCATTTTTCATAGATTCCATCTCCAAACTAACATCTTCATTCTCCAATACCTCTCCATCCTCCACTTCTCCCACCAGCACTCCTCCCTACTCCTCCATCTCTACTACCACTCCCTCTCCATCTCTGTCACCCTCTCTTCACACACCTCCTCCCCACTCCTCCATCCCTACTACCACTCCCTCTCCATCTTTGTCACCCCCTCTTCACACACCTCTATCACTAAAACCAATTCCAACATCCACAATAAAAAAACTTTTACAAAAACTAAAACCATGCTCCAATGCCCCTGACAACATTCCTTCTTACTTCCTCAGCATTTCTGCTGAGGCCATAGCCTACCCCATCAGTATACTAATCAACCGCTCTATCCAAGAAAGCATGGTACCCCAAATCTGGAAAAAGGCTTACATCATACCTTTACACAAAGGTGGCAATAACAACAATATTGCAAACTTCCGCCCAATAGCTATCTTATCCCCCATCTCTAAACTCCTAGAAAAGTGTATCCATTTACAGCTACTACCTTACCTCTTAGGCAATAATCTGCTCACTCCAACTCAGCATGGTTTTAGACCCAGCCACAGCACTATGTCAGCCCTCCTCTCCTTCCTAGAAACTGTAAATAAAGCTCGGGACTCAGGTCATATTGTCTCTACCCTCTTACTTGATCTTTCAAAGGCCTTTGACACTATCTCTCACAAGCTCCTTCTAACCAAACTCTCTCAACTCAACTTATCTCCTTCCTCACTGTCCTGGTTCTCTAGCTACTTATCGAATAGACATCAAGCAGTAAAATGGAAAAAGGCCACATCCTCTTTTCTAAATACCCCAACTGGTGTTCCCCAGGGCTCCATACTGGGTCCTCTGCTATTTAATATATTCATTAACGACTTCCACAACTCTATTCCATTCTCCAGCGTTATCCAATACGTAGATGATTCAACTATCATCTGCACTGCTACATCCTTCCCAGTACTACAAAAGCTTACACAAGATGCATTCTCTTCCACTGAACTCTGGATGAAAGATAACCACCTTGTTCTTAATGCCTCTAAAACCAAACTAATGGTATTTACCCCCTCTAAACACATCTCTATCAGTACTAATTCTCTATTAATTAACAGCCACAACAACACATCCCTGGAATTGGTGTCCAATGCTAAATTACTTGGTGTTCAAATAGACAGTCACCTTAAATTCAACTCTCACATTCAACTCAACATAAAAAAAACACATCAAAAACTAGGCATGCTATACCGACACAATCGCTACCTTACACCCTCCACTAAAATCACTCTCTCTACCTCATTCCTCATCCCCTCTCTTCTCTACGGAGCCCCACTCCTAACCAACATCCAATCTTCCCTTAAAACAAAACTTTCCTCCTGTTACAATAAAATTGCTAAATTCGCTACCAGCCATAAATCTTCTACCCACCATTGTTCTTCACTCCATAAATTAAAATGGCTTGAACTTCCTAACCAACTTATCTATTCTCAACTTACTCTTGCTCATAAGCTCATTTTCAAACCTGACCTCTGTCCATCTCTTTCTTCTGCATTTAAATTTCACCTTCCCAGCAGGGTACTTTAACAACCAAAATCTAATCGAATTGTATAAGCCAAAGCGTCCCCCTGGTAAAAATCTCCTAAACTTTAGCTTTGCACGACTCTGGAACTCCCTACCTCCTGCCATTCACACCACTTTCAACCACCTTACATTCAAAAAATCTCTTCAGTCTCACCTACTTTCCCAGTGGGAATGCTCATGCTCACATCCTTCATGATCCATACTGACTTGACACTTTCCACTTTCCTCCTAAAAAAAAAAAAAAAAAAAATTTTTGTTCACTACATTGTCTGCTCTGTTGCAATTGTTTCTTACTTTCTAAATTGAAATGCTTACCTTCTCTAGACTGTATCATCTAAAATGTTTACCACCAGTTGTTCTTCCTAAAAGTGTTTGCTCTAACTGTAATGTGAACAGTACTCTGTCTACCACATATTGTATACTATATTTGTAAAATTCTTGTAATTATTGTACTATGGATGTAAATCCTACTGTAACCTTATTTGGAGCTTTTCTCCCCAAGACTCCATTGAAAATGGGTTCATTTGGCCCAATGGACTATCCTGGTAAACCAACTGCAAATAAATAAAATAAATGAAATAAATAAAACTTTATAAATATAAGTGTGATACATTGTGGGGTATGGTAAAAAAGGAAAAGTGTATAAATGAAGAAATAAAAGGTTACCAAGAAAAAATATTTTTGTGAAAATAAAAATTGATTATATAGAAAAAAATGTATGGTATATGAATGCAATAATAAAACATTATTATGTAAAAACATGGGGAAATCTAACAGATGAAAAAAGTAAAGCTATAAAAATAAGCAAATGGTCAAAAAATGTATAATCAGCCAATGAAGCAAATAAACTAACTAAATACAACAAAAAAACACAAGGGCAGTGTGCATAAAATGACAAAAGCAGCCACTTGAGACTACAGCAAACAAAGACAATAGATGTAGATAGGTAAGTACTTTTGTTCTTTAATGAATTAGAACTTCATCAGACAAAGAATAAAAGTGCACTCTGGAATGCAGCATTTCCCCTTATGCAGCACTGCAGTGTCAACAATCTACCTGGTAGAGGAATGTAACCCACATCCTTCTGCACCAAAGGTAGATATACTACCTATTCTGCCACTGACACTGCAGTCATCATTATATAATAGCATATGACTACAAGTGTTAAATGTGTTTATAGCAACATTAGATATGAGGCAAACTTAACAAGATCCTTTACTGAACTTATCTGGTAAAGAAATCGCATGGCACACAGATCCAAATACTTTAGCTGCCCTTAAAGACACAGTTACAGAATCATTACTGCATATTAACAGCTAACTACATATGTTAAAGATACTTATGCATTTCCATACCTCCTATCTTCAGGTCTGCTCTCTTGTTCATAGGCTCATAGATTGCTACTAAGCTAATGACCTCTCAGGCCCTTACAAGACTTGCCATGTATCACAAACCCATTTGGATCATGAGTATTATGGCCATCTATATTGGAGGGAGCATGTTACTAGTGAGGTAACTAAGGAATTTATGTGGGGGGAGGATGTTAGGATAATATTTTTTTTATTGATGGCCTCCGTCCATAAGAGGCATGGGGAGAGGGTCAGACCAGAGAGAAATTTACAACTTTCTTGCCAATTGTAAAGCCTTTATTTGAATATGGTCAGGGATGAACTCTGTTTTACATGGTTGGGAAGCCTATTCCATAATACATATATGTATTGCCAGCATGTTACATTATATCACAAGTGGAGTTCAGATCTCAGATGTAGCGTTTTTGGTGCTATATCTTTTGCATTTTTGCACACATGCAGCAGATCTATCAGGTCTGGGTCTGAAGAAGCATTGTAAAACAGGAAAAGATCCAATCTCAGTGGCCTGTAGGAGACTGAATACAGAGCCTCTAGATGATCAGTGTAGGACAAGGTATGCATGCCCTGAATTCTCCTGGTGAGAAACCTTTATGGGATTTCCAACTGTTGCAAGTGCCCGGTTAGGAAAATGCCAAATAGGGTCATTGTGTTCAATGATGGGTCTAATAAGGGCAGTATAGAGTGATACAATAGCTTCCTTGAACGTGGATCCATACCCTTGCCAATAAGTTAGGCAACATAGAATGATTTTCTTACTATCTTAGCTATGTATTGGTCAAAAGTTAGATTGCTGTCCATATATGTTCCCAAATCCCTTACTGCTGGGTCAACTCTTAGGTATGTTTTATCAATGAACTAATTAACTTGGGTTGACAGTTTCCCAAAGGGCATTATAAAGCATTTTTTGGCATTGGGTTTTAGGCTGTGGTTTGGCACCAGTCATTTATCTGTGTTAAGCCCTCCTGTAAGATGATGGTATCCTGGGGGAATCTATAATAGCTCCCAATTTACAGTCATCTGTGAATCTGGTGATCCAGAGGGCTTGAACATTAGCCATGAATTTCAAGAAGTAGTTGCCAAACAGGAGCAGGACCAGCATGGAGCTCTGGGGTACTCTGCTGGAGACAATCTCTTGGTGAAGAGAGTCTCACCGATCCTGACTTTGTGGGTCTTGTCTATGAGTCAGTTAGCAATCCAGTCAGTTATGCAGGGATTTATGCCTAGCTCAGAGAGCTTGTTATCAGCCTAAGTGGCATATTGTATTGAATACCTTGGTCGGGTCAACATACACAGTATGCACTGTTCTACCCTTATCTGTTGCCTTGTTGACAATCTAAAAGAGGTTACGTAGGTATAGATTGTCTTTAACAAAGCCAAATTGGGATAGACCAGTTCATGTAGGTCATCAATGCCCATGTTTATCATTTCCATGATAATGCATTGCATGGCTTTGCATATTAGGCTTATTAGACTGATGGGTCTGTAGTACTCTGGGTTTGCTGATGGTCCACCCTTGTCTAAAGAGGGATAGTAAAAGTCACCCATGAATAGGGTGTTTGTTGGCTGGTGAGCACCTTTAGTAGGTTTAGGTAAGAATTGTGAGACTCTAGGGGAAGTTAACTCAACAAAGAGACCAACCACCCGTAGAGTCCCCAATGGTTCTGCGCTGGAACATCTTCTGTTTGAAATCTACTTTTCTGAAGTAAAAACCATTACCAAAGGGCTCTGGTTGTCTGAGTTTACAAATGACTGCAACCTCGGATCAGTCACTGATTCTGCAAAGGATTTAGCCATCCTGCGGGAAGATATTTCTCAAATAAATAACTGGTGTCAAAATCATGGTTTGAAACTAAATGCCAAAACATGTATTATTGTATACTTTGGGAGGTCATCTACCCCAGGGAACTACCACATTGACAATATACCCCAAAGAGTTGACCCAGTTATTCAGGATTTGGGAACATATGTGGACAGTGACATAATTTTCGACGAACATGCATCCATCGTTGTAAGGATGTCCTTCTATATTGCACAGCTTATAAACAAAGGAATTTTGTCAAGATCTAGGGATGTCATTGTCCTCTTTCACTCAGTCCTCATTAAGCCAGTCATTGAATATAATGTCCCCTTTAGCATGTATCTGTCCAGACATATGCATCAACTAGAAAGACCACATGGATACTTTACTAAAGCAATACAAGGCCTAAACAACATGTCCTACATTGGCTGACTCAAAGCCCTGTCACTTTACTTAGTATCCTACAGACTGTTAAGAGTTGACCTGTGTCTGATATACAAGGCATCCTCCTGCTTATTATTGATGGATTTACTGCACATTAGCAAGTCAAATGGTATCAGAAATACTTAGTCCAGGGATCTAAACCTCAATATCAACAGGACAGTTTGGAGAGACAGTACATTTCACAGTGGATACTGCTGCTATGTAATAGACTCCCCGTCCACATAAAACAAAGTTTATCCTTGTCCATTTTCAAGCACAACTTAGATCAATGAATGGGAAACAAAAAATTTACCCCACGAGTGCCTCCTGTACTACTAATGGACAGATGCAGCTCCTAAATCCTTTATCCTTTGCATGGGTCCCTTCAAATTATGTATTGTATGGTCTTGGTTATTCTCATTATGGGTAATGTATAATTATTGACTGAGGGACGGGTAAGACCAATCTATAACCAAATAGGATAGGTTATTTTGAGCTAAAAAAAGGAAACTGTCTAGGCTTAAAATGGTCCACAAAGGTAGCTAGCCTAGTACTTACCTATGAACCTATAATCCTATGACACTAAGGGCATAGATGGTGACCGGTAGTTAGTTAACAATGATATGGTGAGAGATCTTATAGTGACTTGCACATGAATGAGCTCATTGGTATCATCATTCTGGTGGCATGTTTGTTGCTAATGTAGATCGCGACACCTCCATTTTTGGCTCCAGTCTGTGCTGTTAATCTAAATCTGTGGAAGACACTGTAGCCTTGCACTTCCAGAGTACTTTCTATAGCTTTAAACCAAGTCTCGGTCATGGCACAGATGTCTACATTCTCCAGATTGAGAAGAGCTTGAAGGGTGAGGAGTTTGTTTTAGCCTCATAGCATTGAACAGTAACACCTTAAATTTGTTTGGAGGCTTTTTCACTATGCCGGTAGTTTTGTCATTTTGGCATTGCCTAAAAAGGCTCTAAGGGGCAGATAAAGTTTTAACCAATATCCAAAAGCCTAGGCTGACAGGTGCAACCCATCTTTGACAAAACAATGTATTCTGGTCTGCATGTCCTCCCATGTTAACAGATATTGGCTCACCCTGGAGTGACACTAGAAACTAAGCCAATTGTTAAAATCAGTCATTTTATATTCAGACTGTAGCATCATCCTTAGGGGGAAGGTAGAATGCTGTTCAGTGCAAAGCTCTAACTGTCTGTGACATATAGTCCAAGAGATCCATTATGTCTCTTTTCCTATAGTCCAGTGAGGTATGCCTCATCTCATTTACACCCAGGTGGACTATGATACAATCATTTTGATACCTGGAGTGCAGTGACTTGCATGCATGCATGATATTGTTGATCCTGATTCCAGATATGCAGCCAGTAATTATCTTGTCCTTGTTTAACATGGTGAAAGGGGCATCTGTATGTTGCATGATGAAACCCTCAATGGAAAGAGTATTAGATGAAGTGTACAGTATGCTTGCCTTATGGGCTTTGCTGTTGGTGGACCATTGGGTGCAGGCTTATGTTAGTTGCTTGGTGTTGCTCTTGGTGGGTGGTTTAGCAATTGCTGAGGAGCAGTGTTGCCATTAGATGGTTTTAGAGGTTTTTGAAATTTGGGAAGGTTTTTGTTAATTACCTCAGCAAAAGACAATCTTTGTGTGTATTTGGTGAGTTACATGTGTGAGGGATGTAGTGTGGGTATTTTTAACAACCTTGTTTGTATGCAAGATTTTTGCCTCTAAGGAAGTTATGTATTTACATGTCTTGCATATTGTGTTATTTACTTTAATGATTAACTGGTTGTCTGAGAATATGAGACAATTGTTTAATTTCTTCAGGATGCTCAAATCATCCAAGATGGCCACAGAGACATTAGGAAATTGCAAATCCATATTGTCTGATCCTGTAATATGATGGGCTGTTTAAGATTAAGGACTGAATTTTAACAGGGGTCTCCTAGTGTAGCTCCTAGGGATAGGGACAAGATGTTATATAGTGCTAGGCTATAGCAGTGCTATTCAATGTGCAGGCTATGTGCTCTAAGCTAAATTCCATGTAATGCAACACTAACAGGTTTCAGACTTAATCTGAACTTTATTTTTAAATAAATTCTTGTGTGCAGCTTGCAGTGCTGGCCTCCAGAGCACATACTTTCCTGTATAGTCATGGTCCAGCTACAGTGCACTGACTGCTCAACTGGTTTGCACATTGTAGCCTAATACTATCACTGACTTGCACTGACATCCAACTCTCCAATGAGTGCCAGTGAAGACAAAAAGATTTGAAGCTTTACTTGTCCAAGGATGGGTAAGCTGACACTGACCACTGACTTCCATCCACCAAGGCAGCTTTTATGGTCCCCAGACTACTAATCAGTCGTAGACTAACGTGGTTCTGTCGGAGTTTGTCCTTCTGTACCATACAAGAGTAAAGCTTAGACTGCTTACATACAGTAGATGAGGGCAGTTCAAAATCATGGCCACCTTTTTATTAATGTATAAGTTTCATAGCTGTGTATAGAGAAATATGGAAATAAGTCATACCAGAATAAAACCATAACAACCACAGGTTTATAGAAAATGAGTGCATACTCTAGAAAGATGAAGACACTTGAGGTTTGTGCCTTATTCTCATTAAACTTGTGCCATCTCATAGATTTTTAAAGCAATAATCCATGATTGGATGTGGGTATTGCAGGATGTACCCATTGTTAGAATGGTTTGATCATGAGGGCAAATCGCCAGTAATTAAATAAATCCAACTGTGGGTAAATCATTTGCTACTGACACTGAGGAGTGGATTATTGCTATTGTGCAATGATGTTACTTTAACAAAGAAATTGGTTCACATGAGATTTATTGCACAGTTTATAAGTAATCATTAGGCTAACAACCGTATTGGAATTTTTTAAGCCTGGCCATCTTTTCACGGTTGAGAATCAAATCCTCCTCCTTGTGTCTGTAAGGTAAAAACCTTAACTATTATGACAACTCCCACTTCCCACAATTGCCTTCCTGGCATGTATATCGATTTACTGTGTATGTGTACCGACATGAGTACATATACACAGCACATCAGTGCACTTCAAGTGAAAAGCAGTCGAGAATGGAGCAATTTGTCTCTCTCTCTCTCTTGCTCTTTCTGGATTTTTTCTTTCTTAAAAAACTCTAATGCCTGACCTTATTGACTGACAAAAATCACCAGTGATTTACTAGAAAGTCAAAAATGTTATGTGGCACAGGGAAATAATGTGAAGAAAATCAGGGACACTCTGTAAAAGTCTGGGTGGTTTAGATGTAAGGTTACTGGCAGTACGATTGACTGTATTGCTGATAATTGCAAGTCTCAGCTTTTGCAGAATGTCTCATGTATTACTCATTTTTTGTTCTATTCCAAACAAATTTTTTTTTTTTGCTTTGCTAAATTAAAAGAGCGTTGGTGTGGACATGTGCTGAGGACGGATGCTGGGTATATTGGGAAAAGGATACTAAGGATGAAGCTGCCAGGTAAGGAGAAAAGAGGAAGGCCTAAAAGGTTTATGGATGTGGTGTGAGAGGACATGCAGGTGGCTGGTGTGACAGAGCAAGATGCAGAGGACAGGAAGAAATGGAAACAGATGATCTGCTGTGGCGACCCCTAACGGGAACAGCTGAAAGAAATAGAAAAGAAGACACTACTAGAAAGCTAGCCAATCAAGAAGACTTGAACAGCCAGATTTTGTTTTCGTGGGATATCCTTGATTTACAATGGACACTCTAATCTGTTGTCCAGTCAGCATGCAAACTTGAATACTAATTGCCATTTACTGCATTATTGTTATTTACTCTTTTAATGTATTTATTTCCTTTACCAGATATTTAAGCTCACCAGGCGCACCTACATTTTTCTAGGGGGTGACTCACAGAATACAGTGAGTTAAGTGTCACCTTGCAAACCGTGGTCTCAAACCTGAGACTATAAGAAGAAGGGAACTTAACTTTCTTGAAAATACAGGAAGACAATTTTATGATGAAGGTAGTGCACAAGCATATGTCAACAATATAACCTGTGAAATGTATTATCTAGGAAATAAGTCTCTTTACAAATAGTTACAATCACAGAAACAGACAATCTTAATTAAGGCCAGTGAGCTAGAATAAGGAATACAATATGCATACCATTTGTCTACATTGTTCTTTCAATCCTTGTGTCCAGCTGGGATTTGTCAAAATTAAAACCAAAAGGCAAAAAAAAAAAAAAAGAAAAATAGTAGATCAAGTTATATAGAATACATTTTGTCAAATGTTACTTGGTGAGCATATAAATGAAGCTTGTTTGCAAGTGTGGATCACCATGCTATAATTAGAACCAGCATAAGTAAGCTAATAGTTCATGTCTTGAAGTGAGCAATGAACTTAGGAATGTGTTAGAACAACTGCGTTAATTGTTTTCTTTTTTTCAGCACTTAAAGAACACATTAAAACCACAATTTACAAGCAGTCATGGATGCGCATACAAATGAGATAGTTGTTCCATTTCTTGGAAGGCTTAGAAATAATAACAGAAATGCAATAATTAGTAACCTATATGGCAAGAAAATTGCATGCAAGACTGTAACCGTGAATGATGAGTTATACAAGAAAGGCCACTGCCTTATATTTACCAGCAGTGCTTCAGAAGAAGAAATAAATGCAATAATAATAATTAGAATATGCAAATTAAGCTGCTGTACATGAGATGTATGTGAAAGCTTATTCTTAAAGGCCTTCTTATAACATATACCAATACCCATTAATGGAGCATGTTTTAACATGGAACATCTAATACTACTAAGAAAATATAATGCTTGGACAGATCTTCCCCTTAGACAATATTCTTTATGACACATATTCAGTTACAGCAATGAAAAAGCAATAAGCCTTACCCTAATAAACCCATATATCTGATTATGCCTTAGACTTTTCTCATTTTCTCATCACTTTTTATTTTTATTTTTCTTGTTTTACTTTTTATATGTTTATGGGACCACTGGGTATGGAGACTAATGCATATATGCAGATTAATGGAGATAAAAAAATGTTTTTCAGCTAGGCAGGCTGCTGTTGTCAGTGTTCAAGGAATCATTTTAAGACAGCACAGCTGCATTACATTTTCAGTTGTAAAGGGCCTCCAGTAGGCTTCCCCAAATCAGCAATGAGTGGTCTTTTAGCATTCACCTTAACAAACAGTCACCTCACTTAAAACCTTCTTAGTTGCCTACAATATACAGATGGAGTCAGAAAGTCATCTCTTACTATGCACATTATGATTGATATAGTATAAAAAAGTTACCTTTATTCACCAAAATGGAAAACTATGCAGTAATACAGCAATTTCCAATCAGTGGAAATTTATTTATTATTGTATTTGTTTACCGGGATAGTCCACTGGGTCTAGATGAGCCCATTTTCAATGGAGGCCTGGGTGAAAAGCTCCACAGAAATAAAACAGCAAATACATAAAGAACACACAGTACAGATTATGGACAGTCATAATGCTTAGAATAGTATGAGCACAAAATTGCAGATTCACAGATCATATTTGCAATGAAAATAGTTATATAGATTAAAGGGAACATACATGAATTACTACCCAGTACATAGAATAACAATCACAATGATAGGAAAATATTGGCAGAAGAATACAGATTATTTGCATACACAGTGCCTTTTCACATTAAATATTACAATTAATACAGTGACTAGAGTGTCAGTTATAAGATAATTAACTGATGGAGGTACATAGACATGAGCAGTGGAATTAAGCAGGACAGAGAAGTGCATAAGCAGTCAATAATGGAGAAATGGAAAAGAATAGAAGTGTAGAGATTAATTAAGGTCAGGGGTTATAGTGGAAGGAAATCAGGTATTGGAGAGTGTTTTGAGACAGTAAAAGAATAGATCATTTGACCAGCCAAGAGATTTGGCTTTTCTACTTTGAGCAGCAGTTTGTTTTCTGATCTAAGAGGTCTATTTCGGTGATACATGGTCAGTAAGGAAGAAAGAGAATGGGCAGACTGAAGGTTTATATATAAATTTATGTACAGTAGTTAGTTGTAGAAAACTGAGATAATGCCGGAGTTTGAGCCAGTCTATTTGACAAAGTGATATACAGTGGTTGGCAGAAAATTTTGCATTTGTAACACATTTAACAACCTTATTGTAGCATGAGTCTAGTTTTGTTTTCAAGGAGGACTGGATATTGGTAAGTATTGGGGTGCCATATAAAAGGGATGGTAACAGGAAGGATAAAGCTAGAGCCTTTTTTGCAGTGAGAGTAAGGAAGTAACTGTGTCTATAGAGAATATCCAGTTTTTGATGTGTTTTTTTAATGTTACTGTGGATATGAAGGCTAAATGTTAAGTTTTCGTCTATAATGACACCTAGCAGTTTGGTACTAGGAACAACTTCAATGATAGTGTTGTTTCGAGAGTGGGCTGAGAGTTCATTCTTGCTAAGGGGGGTGTTTTTCCTGCGGTGAATATTAGGAGTTTAGTTTTATTGGGGTTTAGAGCAAGATAGTAATTGGACATCCAAGTTTCAGTTGATGTAAAGACATTTTGGGTATGGTATTGTAGCTCAGATGTGGATTTGGCAGTGAAGATTATTATAGAACCATCTGCATATTGGATGACAGTACTTTGAATAAGAGTGAAATAGAAGTTGTTAATGAAAATACTAAATAGGAGGGGTCCCAAAATCGATCCTTGGGGTACACCTATGGTAGTGTTTAGGAATGGTGAGAAGGAGTGTTGCCATTTGATGGATTGTTCACTATTGGAGAGATAGTCTGAGAACCAATTTAGGGCTGGGGCAGAGATACTCATGCTGGAGAGTTTGGAGAAAAGAAGGAGATAGGATACTGTATCAAAGGCTTTTGAGAGGTCAAGGAAGATTGAGGAGACAAAGTTACCAACATGACAGGCCCTATTTACTGTGTTCACAAAGGAGATGAGAGCTGTGCTAGTACTATGACCTGGCCTGAAACCATGTTGAGTGGGAATAAGGAACTGGTTTGCAACCAGACAATTAAGAAGCTGATTATGAACACATTTTTCTAATATTTTGGAGATGGGAGAGAGCATAGCGATTGGTCAGAAATTGGAGATGTCAGAGTTGTTGCCACCTTTATGAAGCAGAAGGGCAAATGCTTTTTTGCAGATATGTGGTACAAGGGACTCCTGAATTGATCTATTAAGGAGTATGCTGATAGGGTAAGCAATAGAGCTTATGGAAAGTTTTAGAAATTCTGCCGGTAGGTTGTCTGGGGTTCATATTATGTTGTGGAACATTAACAAGTTCGAACGCCATATGGGTGAACCCATATGTTCAAACTTGTAAAAGTACCAACTCCGAGATCACACTACAGTACAGTACAAGGAAATCTTCTCTTTCTGCACCATACTGCATTGAAGTGCAATCTTGGAGATGGTATATTTCAAGAGCGGGGGTTGTGGGGGGCTTGCCGCCCTACATACAACCATCAGATAAGTTTTTTTCTATTTTTTATTTATTTAGTTTTTTTATGTTTTTGAACTTTTACAAGTTCAAACATATGGGTTCGACCATATGATGTTTGAACTTGTTAAAGTTCAACAACGTAATAGGTATCTGGTTGTCTGATGCGTTAGTACAATGTCTGAGTTTAAGAAGGAGTTTTTTTATAATGAAGGTAGGTATAGGTGAGAGGGAAAAAACAGGTAGAGAGGAAGTTGAGAAGTGTAATGAGGAAGGTTCAGCTGTAGTGGATTTTATCTGTGGGAAGGTGGTGGTGAGTTTAGCTATGGTGTCAATAAAATATGAGTTAAAGAGTGAGGCTATTACAGTGGGTGTTTTTTCTGGATTGGAGCAAGGATTACTATTTGAGCCACAATGAACTAGAGAACTAATTGCTCCCCAAAATTTCTTAGGGTTTAGTTTATGTTGGTCTTGAAGAATTTGGAAGTGTTCTTTCTTATTTTGCAATCTGTCATTGATATATTACTTACATGAACAGAAAGTCTTTATATGGCTTCCCTAAGAAATTCAGGAGTATTCTGACTTAGTGGCAAGAATGCAAACTGTGGGTTGATCCCTTAAATCCTAGAATGGAAAGAATACAAAATGAAGCATGAATATTCAGCCAGATTCAATAAAGCCTACACAGTGCATTTACACACAATGTGATGCACACACTGTAGTGAACTGTTTTGGATTCAATAAGTGGCATGCACTGCCGTACAAGCAAGGTAAAAACTGTATTGTGATAATTACAGCATAAGCAGCTGAATTGTATTCTAGTCAATCAATCCAATATGGAGGAGCTATTCCACAAGCTATAAAGCAACTGTGTAGAATCAGTGCTGGTTATCCCTGCAAACTCTAAAACCTATTGGAATAAAGCCATGGAAACTAGGTTACATGGAAAGAATGTTAGGGGCTGCTGTTGCTTTAATTCATATGTATTTGCAACAGGCTGAAGTCTATGCTGCTGCTGCTGCTGCTAATAGACCAATGGCAAGAAGAAGAAGAGTCTACAGACCACATTTAACCTATCACAGCCTACATGATGTGGCAATTGTAGAGCTGTACAGGGTTGAGAGAGAGAGAGAGAGTGAGAGAGAGAGAGAGAGAGAGAAATACTACAGGAACTCTACAACCTCTGTCATTCCCAACTCAGAGCCAGGGCAAACCGAGGGGAACCCAACACAGTGGAAGCAAAGATATGTGTAGCACTTAGAATCTTAGCTACATGTACTTTTCAGAGATAAACAGGGGGTTTGCAAGGGTGTCACTGGCATCAGCATCCAGGATCCTCCATCAGTTCCTGAATACTGTGCTCCAACATGCCACATATATTATACCACATATATTTTCCCCATACTCCTGAGGATAGGGCCAGGAATATGCAGTTCTACCATGTAGCACACTAATCTGAAGTATTGGGTGGCATAGATTGCACACATCTAGAAATTAAGGCACCATCTGGGGAAAAGGGTAGGTTCTACATAAATAGAAAGGGTTTCTACTCTATTAATTGCCAAATTGTGTGTAATGCCAAGAGAATCATCTTGAATGTGTGTGCTGGCAACTCTGGCAGTTACCACTACTCACATATCTGGCACACCTCCCAACTGTGTTAGATGTTCACTAGGGGGACATTCCACAGGGCTATTTACTGGGGGATGCAGGTTATGCACTGGGAGCATGGCTGATTACACTCATCAGAAATGCACACACACTTGCTGAACCATAATGAGTTGCATGCTCAAACCAGAAATATCATAAAGTGTGTGTTTGGGCTGTTGAAATCGCAGTTCCAGTGCCTAGATACATCCGGGGGAGCACTGCAGTACAATCCATGGACATGGACTGAAATATTCACAGTATGTGCCATGCTACACAACATAATCCTAAGAAAACAGCTTCAGCAGGATCACCAAGGCAAAGGAGCACACAACCCACCACCAGGGCCAAGGTCACCACAGCCACACGCAGTTGAAGAGTCAAAGGGGGAACCACCAGCTGCTGTGGGTGTAGGCACACATATGCATGCTCAATATGTTCTCACATTCCTTGGCTAAGAGACAATGCACAGCACACTCACTCACCACTTAAGGGCCTAAAACTTTCCTCCTATGCACATACATATGTTAACACTGATGCCAGGCAACTCCTACCACCTTTACCTCCCCATGTATTGGCTGTGTACTGCTTGAATCAAACAGAGTCAGCCCTGAACTAAAATTGTTGCAACTGTTACATTTACAAGGTAGGCATTGAACCTGGAGTGTATTGTGTAATAATATGAATTAATAGTATATCATTGTATTTCATTACTTGGCACTTTAAGCAAGTAAAAGGTGGGAGATTTGTACAGAGATGACCTTAACATGTGGCAGCAAAGACTTATTTTACTTATAGGTGTCCATTATTAAGTAGTAGGCCTCAGGCATCAAAGATTCACACAGTCATACCTCTCAAAAGTACTGATGATCACTGCATGCCCACAGTTTAGCACCGTACATTTGTACTGCAAAATCATTAAAGAGAGATGTTAGAAAGTAATGATACACATTGCAATTTCAGACTTCACAACCCTCACAGGATCATTCACGATAAAGCTGGGAAATGTTGATGCTATCAACTGTCTAACTTTCTAATACCAGTTTAAGTCAAAGGTCAAGTACCAGTTCAAAATCATAAATATAGATATACTAATCACTAATTCAACTGTGCATCCTGAGCATTAGACACAAAGCTTATGTATCCCTGAATCCAAAAGATAGAAAAGAGGGATATGGCACAGTTGTCATCCCTTGCATAGGGTGTTGTGTGTGTGTCGGGGGGGTAAGAATCCTTTGCTGACACAAAAGATCAATGAGTGTGTGTAAGTAAGAAGGAGAAGCAGGCAAACATTTGGATAAATCAACAAATGGCCAGTGAGACAAAATGAGTTTTAAGCTACATGGCTGAAACATGTAACTGTTGTGTGTGTGTGTGTCTGTAGTGGTCCTCCAGGTGAAATTGGCCTGTGAGTGTCTGCAGGAACACAGTCAAACTCTATGCTAGCTCTACATCTTGCTATGTTGGACACACGTGAGTCATGCATTGTAGAGATGACAGCTCATCAGTGTGGTCCCTAACCATGAGAAATGTCTCTGCCAGGAATTTCAATAGCATGTCCATGCCCTCAGTCAGACACATTGAGGCTATCTGGATGTGACTGATGTATGCTGGATGAGCTCCCTTCATAAGGACATCCAGGACCAGGACCCCATGGCCTGCCATGTCTGGGTGTGGACAGCTAACATGCTGACAGAGCAATAGAGGTACTGCCACTATGCGAGCATGATCAGGCACAACCATGTTGGCTAACAGCGGATGATGTGGCTGACCACAAGGATGCCATTCCCCTCCCAGCAGACATTCCATCACAGATACCCTCATTCCAATGTGTCATTCATCCGATCCATTGAACTGGCAACATGGTGGAGGCAGTAACACTTGTCAGCCTGTGCCATATCTACAGCCCTCCTGTGTGGCACCTCACCCACAGTTTGGTTATGGCCAGAGTCAACAGGCACTGAAGCTACAGTAACCACACTTACCTGATCAATGGCCTAATCCTCCACCTGTCCAATATCTGAAGGCTCACTGGAATGGGTAGGTGTAGGCCTACTGGCTGTGCTCAGTGGAATTGCAGGGGATAATTGTATGTCAACCTTAGTGTCAGATTCAACCTCTGTACCCCACGACTGTGCCTTTGTTTGACCACCATCATCACTGATGCTGATACATTGACATCAGGTGGTAGAAGTCCCACATTTCCACTGCCAGGATAACCTGTGATAAAAAGCAGCAAATCCAGGAACAATTATTACCTAAACTACTATACTCCAATATATGCAAATAAAACCATAGTGCTGCCACAACTAGACAGTGCAGCAGTACACACAGTCCTGATATCAATATCACACACTAAAATATTCCTTTAAATTGCTCATCAGTACTGACATAAAACTGTTTGGTTTACCATGTGCAAATGAGGTTATCATCTGCAAGCCCCATGGTATTGGGAGAGGTTAAGCAAAAGGTAAGGCTGACATCATCACAATTAACAGTAACACAGGGGGTAATACTTTTATCCCTTTACATGTCCATTAACTATACTTTTAACAATAAATTGGATAACAACTTCAACCTAAGATAATCAATTAGAATGTGCTGTCAACTGTAGCAATTTTCAATCCCCCCAAAAATTCTTGTGACACAGAAGTAACATATGGATTTCAATTGCTTTATTATACAGCAATATTCAACAATTGAGATACCAAAGCCTACCTAAAAGCTCCTCTTGGTACATTCTTACAGTCCCTGAAACTGTTGCATTGACATGCTGTTCTGCACTTTCCTGTGAGCTGTCTGGATCCCTGAAAGTGGACTGGAACTCTTCATTTGGTGTTAGAGGTGGCTCTATAGCAGGCCCTTCACTGGTATCTATCAGATCACAGTCCACTGCAGCTACTCTCCTCTATACAGATGTGATCATGTCAGTGGTCCTATGGTGCACCTGCTCATATGTCTTGCAGTGACCACCCTCAGCATTAACATTGTCCACAGTCTGCCACCAAATCTGCATTCCATATGCCATATCTCCCCATCCTCTTTCAAGCAGGAAGACACCATGTTGCCTAAAAGCATTGACGATCACTTGATTTTCAGTATCAGTGAAGGGTGGTCTTCAAGGATTGAGATGTCTTGGTGGCATAGTCTTAGGTGCCCTAAAACAACAACAAAAGGATAATACACAAGTATCACATAACTACAAAATAACTATTCCCAGATAAAACAGAAAAGGTTGCATCTCAGTATTACCCACTTGAGGAACACTAACAATAGCAACATATCCTTGTTTGTGCCAAAACAGAAATGCAGCTTTGCTCCTGCCCTACCAAAAAGAAAGGGCAAATGACACATTTTGCTAACAAACCATCTTTGAAATGCTAAAAGTGCTATAAAATGAAATGTTCCTGAAACAAACATTTGTACATATTTATCACAGAATATTCCATTTTAAGGTATTGGCAATTATGTATACCTGTGAAATGCCTTGACAAACATGCACCTACCATCAGTAAACTTTTAACTAATGCATACAGATAAAAGTGTAAAAGCATTTGCTTCAGATTTTTCTTAATTGTTTTCCAGCATATGCAGCAGACAAAATATAAGCATACATTCTGAAGTTCAGTAATCCTCTGTGCAGATATATCCCAAAGTCATAGCCTCTGTTCAGTCTTCTCCACACAAACAAGTCTCCTCATTTTCAGTGTGCCTATCTACACTGTTGCCTTTGATATGGTGTAGATTTAGGGCTCTTAGCATGGTAAATATGCAAATGAGGTGTGAACTGATTAGAATTGCTTAACCTTAAATATTTGGCTCCATTTAAGAGATGTAAACATAGTGCAGACACTCTCTCAGTGTTTGTTTTTAACAGATTGCAACTATGAATGATTACTGGTTGGGAGAAGGAAAACATAACAGCACTGCAGGCTGCACTACATCCAGTGGGTATGTCAGGTTAAACTTACAAAGTGTTACATGTAAAGTTGTGAATGTAAGTAAGCAGCACACAATTCACAGGTTGTGTTCATTAACATTAATCCTCCCTTCAATTGTTGGCAATTACATATGACATTATTTCTGGTTAATATCCTCACATATTTTATTGTCAATGGTAAAGAATGGCTTACAGACTGCATGTCTCAGATTACTGGTCAGATAAATGAAGAATGAGCAAGAAACACAGAGAGGTAAGACAAAGTTGTATATTTTCAAGTAATAATCATAACCGGTTGTGTCATCCTTAATGCACTATATCCAATAACAATAAATGTACAGATAATAGTTGTATGATTTCATATTACTGTAGATGATGCTTCAGTTGTTTGTGTGCAGAATAATTCTGGTTCCTTGCTGCAAAGCTGTTTGTGTAGCAAACAGAGAAAAGGCACCCTTCCTGTGTTCTTAAGGTTCACTGGAGTGAGAGTTCAAATCCAGATCTATGTAGACATATCTAATGTAAATCAACATTTTCTAGTGTGTATGTCATAGACTGATGTTCTTCATTTCAACTACTTGTCTCTTTTTCTTTTTCTTTTCCTTTTCTATCTTGTTTTTTTTTTTTTTTTTTTTAATTTAAACCAGTGTTTGCATGATGTGGCACTTACCACAATCATGGGAATGGAGGAAATGAATGTCGGGTTTGGCTGTGTTTATCTCATTTGTGCAAAGCACTGCAGTGTGTAAAATGAACAACTGTGCAGTGGTTAATAAAGCAACCTTCAGAATGATTAGTAAATTAGGGAATGTCATGTAACTAGTCCTGTGGCAACAGGTGCAAGTATAGGGCTGGAGTACATATGGTCCTGGCTTCTATTACAGGGTGCACAACCTTTTTTTCTTTACTGTTGTGACAGTGCAGTATATAGCAATGAATTGAAACACAGAGAAGTGTTACTTCAACTTTCTTGTGACAACAGGTGTAAATGTAGGACTGCCATACACATGGCCCTGGGCTCTAATGGAGGATATTCCATAAACTTTTACAATAGGTTCACTGCAAATTATATTCACTCTCACTCATAACACTTCAGATAGTGAGGCTAATGGGATGCAATACCATTATTATATTTTCAGATGCATGACTGAGCGTATACTGTGTACTATATTTCTGCAAGTATAATTTTACTATCTGAACTTGCATGGGATTCCCATTTGACTAAAACACATACACAACTGGCTCTATATCCAATAACCTTGTCTGGTCCCACGCATACATGTGTAACAGCTCATACTATTACCTGTATTTATGTATGATTCTTGACTATTCCTGAGCAGCACTTCTTCTGTGGCAAAAAGGGAAAATCCATGCTGTGGAAGAAACCGTTTTGTTCCTTATGCTTAGGTTTAAATCCCATAGTTGAAAAATCAGTTTTCTCAGTGTATACAAGTAAAATAAATGTGTCAGGTCATTACATTTATGCCCTGTTGCATATCTTCAAACTAACTCACCTAACAGTTACCTTCCAATTTCAAAAAAATATTTCCAGGCTACATCAGTAGACACTGGTCAAACTAAGGCCAAGTATAAGATTAACCTTCTAATTGCAGTTATTTAATTCCTCACAGTTTGGCACTGCTGTTTTCCCCTTACAATCATGCAAATGCATTGCTCAGGTGTGCACACTCCCAGTAAACAGATAGTGAGGCTAATGGGATGCAACACCATTATTATATTTTCAGATGCATGACTGAGCGTATACTGTGTACTATATTTCTGCAAGTATAATTTTACTATCTGAACTTGCATGGGATTCCCATTTGACTAAAACACATACACAACTGGCTCTATATCCAATAACCTTGTCTGGTCCCACGCATACATGTGTAACAGCTCATACTATTACCTGTATTTATGTATGATTCTTGACTATTCCTGAGCAGCACTTTTTCTGTGGCAAAAAGGGAAAATCCATGCTGTGGAAGAAACCGTTTTGTTCCTTATGCTTAGGTTTAAATCCCATAGTTGAAAAATCAGTTTTCTCAGTGTATACAAGTAAAATAAATGTGTCAGGTCATTACATTTATGCCCTGTTGCATATCTTCAAACTAACTCACCTAACAGTTACCTTCCAATTTCCAAAAAATATTTCCAGGCTACATCAGTAGACACTGGTCAAACTAAGGCCAAGTATAAGATTAACCTTCTAATTGCAGTTATTTAATTCCTCACAGTTTGGCACTGCTGTTTTCCCCTTACAATCATGCAAATGCATTGCTCAGGTGTGCACACTCCCAGTAAACATGATAACTAGAATTGGTGAGAAATCATCAGTCTCCATTGCTCTAGGTCAGATGGTAGACATGGCTGGCATTAATGGGGAAGGTACCAGTTTGAGGCACAGAGGTGGGGTGTCCAGGAGTCCAGGATATTTATTGCACTCCTGGTAAAGCAGCACAGCCAAAGGCTTTTGCAAGGGGACTACTCTGGCTTCCATCACAAGTCTGAGGCATGGTATGGTTTGGCTCAGGCTGTATATCTAGTGCCACTGGTATCCTGCACACTGGAGAGCAATGTAGGCATCATTTTAATGACCTACATAAGAGAAAAAGGGATACTTTCAACCATTAGTTGGAGGAATGTCGAACTACAGATATCTCACAGCTGTGTTAGTATCAACTTAAGACTTAGAAGGCTTAATATAAGCAAGACTGGCATGCATAATGGTCTTCAGTTCTTTTCTGTTCTTTACCCAGCTGCCATGGATCATGAGTTCAATGTCCAGGCCCATGAAGATCAATTAGAGAGACTGAGGGAAGCAAGTGGTATCCATGCAGTAGAAGAGAAGTGTTATTGTAACATTAAAAATTAAAGACAGCTTTTTTGGTATTTTTTAGAGTTGTATCAAATTAAGCATGTATATCCCAATTGTAAAATCAAGTATGCATGCATTAGTCTGTAGCACAAACCAGTTATAAGAGTCCAATATTAGACTTCAGTCAGAGGTTATGGGTTCAAATACACAAGTCACAACAATACAATGCTGCTATTTCTTCAATTATATTTAAATTAAATTAAAATGTCTATGCCAGTGGCACAAATGCCCTACTGAAAACTGTAATCTGTATAATTGGAACACACACCTATATGCAATATATGCAGATTTCAAGGAATACTTGGAGCAATCCATAGTATAGTCTGCATCTTTTAGGAAGTAAACATAAACATAAAACTTAAGATAATAGAATTGTATAGTTGTATTAATGCATTGTATGTCACATACGGAGGTACTAATTGTATCTCTTTTTCCCTCACCTCAACCCTTAGCTCTCTTTTTTATTTTCTTTATTTTGAATTTATTTTTATTTTTTATTTCTTTTAGTTTAGTTTAATTTAACAATGAACATCTAACTATGCTCAATATGGGTACTTGTGATTTTACATAGCTAGGCTTGTAAATGCCCCAGGGCCATTAGGCTAGTAACAACCTATGAACCTATGAAGCTACAAACCTATGCAGCTCTCCCAACATCTTCTCTCCAACATGGCCTGCTGATGTCATCCACTATAAGTTGACCTCCAGTCTTGCAAAAGTCAGACTTATGCCATGGTGCTTGCATAAAGTACTGAGTTCTGTAGTCTGTGTAATTAGATAGATAGGGGTTCTGTTCTCAGTACAGTCAACTGAATGCATATGTATGTGTCTAGACAGAAGAACAGAACTGTCTATCCTACAGTTATGCTCTAATGACATGGACTGATAGTATTTTGATACCTGCACATGCCTACACATACATTTCATGCAGGCCTCCCAAAATCTTCTCTCCAACATGGCCTGCAGATGTCAGCCAGTATAAGTTTACCTGCAGTGGTGTAAGAGTCAGACTTGTGCTATGGTGCTTGCATACAGTACTGAGTTCTGTAGTCTGTGTACTTAGATAGCTTGGGGTTCTGTTCTCACTGTAGTCAACTAGGCATCTGTTGGCATTTGTGCTCTTGCTTGACATTACAGTACACCCTTTACAACAGCATATAGGCCACTGTTATTGCCACATTTATTCTGAACAGACACTGCTGATGTAATCAACTATATCTGATTTGAGGATATGCACAATTCCCATCAGGACAGGGTCAGAGACTGGCCTGAAAGACAGGGAGAAGTCACTTCATCCTATCCAATGCAGATTACATTAACATGGGTTTCGGTAAATCCACATACATCGTGGCATGGTTTGCAGGCCCTATGTTTTCTTGATAAGAAAGTCATGTGGTCTCTCCAGCTGTTGCATGTGTCTGGTAAGGTATATGCAAATTTGAGGATTATACTCTATTAGTGTTCTAATGAGGTTTGAGGACAGTGCTGTCATACAATCCTATAATTTGAATATGATGCATAACGTATGATGTGCACAACATAGGCTTTCAATACCAGTGTGGACACTTGGTGGCCAAAGTTCAGATTGTTATCTGCATGTGTTCCCAGTGCTTGCATCACTGGGTGTCAGCATAGCAGGACTGTTGTCAATGCTGTAATTAGCATGGAATTCCACTTTTCAGAAGGAAAACATCAAGACACATTTCTGCATTTATTTCTAGATCATGTGGCTTTGTCACCAATAATTTGTCTACGTTAGCTCCTTCTGTAGTATGTTATCATCATTGGTGGACTCAGTGATGCACCCAATATTCAAGAATCAGCAAACCTGGTAAGCCAAAGGCCATATACTTTAGCCTAACTGTCATGAAATAGAGTCCAAACACTAAAGAGCCAAGCACAGATCCCTGGGGTACACCAATGGTGACAGCTTTACTGTTACATGTTGATTCACTAACGTTCACAGTGTGTGTTCTCTCGGTGCATCAGTTGGTTACCCTTCTAGTAGCGTAAGGGTTAATCCTCAGCTGGGAGAGTTTCTCAATGATACTTGCATGGGGGATTGAGTCAAAACCCTAGGACAGATTATAATAGGCAACATCCACTGTATTACCTTCATCCAGGCCTATCACACAGAATCAATGGGTTGTGACAAACTCCCAGATCACCTATAGCATGACTCAGCACATACACCTTCCTGATATGGTTGAATGCACACTTCAACACACCCTCCACATGGGCTATGTTCCTGTAGAAGGGTGTACATCAATATTCATCTGAGTCAGGGAGGGCACACCTGATTTAGACCAGGGACAAGTGGAGTACCACAGGGTTCAGTACTGGGTCCTCTCCTGTTTGGTATCTACTTTTCTCAAGTACAGGCTAACACAGAAGGTCTTTGGCTAATGAAGTTCACAGATGACTGCAAATTAGGAGCCATAATCAAAACTCCTAAAGATGTGGACATCCTACAAAAGGGCCTCACTGAGGCAGATGCCTGGTGTCAAAGCCATGGCCTCAAGCTCAATGCAAAAAAGTGCATTATCATCCCCTTTGGTAAAAACTCTGTACACATGAGCTACCACATAGGTGGTAGTCTACTTAACACTGAAAGTGTGTTAAGAGACCTTGGGACACAGGTGGACAGTAGTCTCTCCTTTGATAATCACATTGACACAGTAGTCAGGAAATCCTTCTACGTGGCATACTTCATCACAAAAGGTTTCTCATCCAGGAAAAAATAGGTCATTGTTCCCCTCTACTCATCACTCATTAGACCCATTATAGAGTACAATGCCCCTTTTGGTATGTACCTCACAAGACATCTACAACAACTGGAAAGGCCACAGAGATACCTCACAAAGAGGATTACCAGCCTCAAACAGATGCCCTATGCAGACCATCTCAAAAAACTCCATCTTTACTCCATCACACATCTCCTACTCAGAGGCAATCTCTGCCTAACATAAAAAGCTGTTGGACATGCTCTACTTAAAGAAATCCCAATCCCTCCGAACTACACGCTCTAGGGACCTAAACCTTGTCACCACAATAAACAGAACATGCTGGAGGGATAGATTTGTGTCCCAGAGACTTCCCAAACTCTGGAACAAACTACTTATCTATATCAAACAAAGCTCCTCATTAGCACTCTCCAAGAAAAATCTTGATGACTGGATGGGAAATAGGAAATTCACCCTGAGGATCACCTCTGTGGCTCTGCTCAACAGGGGCACATGAAAATAAATTTTCATGGGTGGTGAAAGCCAGGGTACCTTTTTGGCTAGGCTTTTATAGGCCCTAGGGCCAATAGCCTAGTACCTACCTATGAACCTATGAACCTATGCATGCATGTGTAGACACATCCTGACTCTCATCAACTGTGAGATAGACCAACGTGTCATTATGGACCTTTTCTAAATGAACACTAGTGATATCCTGGTTGTTTGCAATAGAACTGTGTAAGTTGTTAATGTTACATCATGTATGTTACATCTGCTAGATATCCTTAAAGAGGTAATCAAGGGCATGCATGATGGCAACACTATCATCCTGTGGAACTTGATCAGGTCACAAATCCACACTGAGGTATTCAATCAACACTGTCAGATGCGACCATAAACAGCAATATCACGAAGTGGGTAGACCACTGTATCACATATGTGACATCTCACTAAGTTGAAATGTGTAAAGTGACCTATATCTCAGGTCCAATGATCAGGTCCATACAATAGAGCTGTCTGATAGGCCCTTTCCTGTCCATTATTTAAGTGATGGATATCACAGATGACAGACATGTCCAAGCAGCTGCCTAAAGGACTACAGATTGGGGGCAATCATTGACTTCAACTGTGATATTAGTATAATACAGACAGTATCAACACATACCAAAGATTGCTGCCATAGCCATGACAACACCTACAATGATAAGAAAACATGGGGAAATGTGTTAATTCAGAAAAACAAACACACATCCCATGTATAATGTGGACATCACACCCTATAATCAGACCAATAGGTATGTGACAATCCACCAGCATATGGCCACAGTGCTGACTACTCCCTTGTATGTAACACAAGTACTGAGTATGTGAAGGACATCCACATCAGAGGCCATAATACCTCCATAGTTCCCAGCCTTCATCACACCAATAACTGAGTACAATGCATCCTTTTTCCTGTACTTCCCTACACATCTTCTTCTGATGTATAACTAAAGTGTAACACCTTTGTCACATTGAGCAGTCACACAACTTACCTAGTAATTCTTTTTGTGGCATAAACATGACTGTCTGATGGTGAGTAACACCAATCATGTTGTTACACTAGATGCATGTGTGCTACCTATTCTGGTGATGCACACACTACATACATAATTGTTTGACAAAATTAATGGCATGGCATGGATATCATTAGTGACAGTGTAGATTGTGCCATATATGTCTGCCATGCACACCAGTCAACTAGCCTGTATTGTTCATAATGTCACACTCAGGTATAGCAGTATCCCTCCTACCACCTCCAGTGGATGTTATAATGCCAGGACAGTGAGAATATGTATCATAATAGTTGTATAAGTGTATTTGTGCAGAATCATCTCTGTTCATTCTAAATCACATATGTTATGCCAGAAGCATGGGATTACTGGTGGCAGTGGTATTATTCTGATACTATCTTTGATTGTGGTTGGTTGTTTTAATGTTGTACGTAAGCCTTTACCTGTCTCGCACTTGCTGGAGACCTCTGCTGAGATTACACTCATATTCAGGTAAATTAGTTTGCACAGCTTCACAATATGCACTATACCCCAATTGTTTGCCATATCCCTGATAGATGTCCTCTGCTTTATTCATGAAATGATATTTATCTCATACCAACATCCTCCACATTGCAATGTCACCTTGTGTGACAGTGACATAATCACAATTTCACTGTGCAGTCCTTACTGTACCATATAGATATGTGATTGGTGTTGCTGCTACAGACATCTTCCATTGACATGCCCTCATTTGCTGTGCATTAGGTTGTTTCACCTATCCTGTTTCCCCTGTGTTCATTTCTACAATTTAACTGTGTGTCCCTATTCATTACAAACACTTAACCTGAGTATTTATTTTACATGGCAGTCCATGCACCATTGCAGATCATTTACACAACTTCAGTGCAGAATGCCAGGAATGTGATATCACAATACTCTGCACTGTAGATACACTGCCCTGTACTGTGTTTGAACCATGTACTTAGCATTCATACCTATCCACTGTCCAAATCTTCACAGAATGTCCAGATGTGCTCCTTATCAAATCTGTGGCTTTCTGCCATATCACTGGCATGATCTCAGGATTGATGTGACTCAATATTACTTAGATTTCAGTTTCATCCTTCAGAACATGTATCTTAACACAAATCCCTGGTTATTCTAGCACATTTCTATGCAGCAAAAATGTCAAATATGTCCCTATTTCTGGGTCATTGTATCCCTTTATGTTGCCCTTTGTCCTGATGTCTTGCACTAAGAGATTGAGAGCTATCTGTGAAGACCTGGTGATCATTATGGCATTCTGCGCTAAACCACAGACCGTCAGTGCTCTGATTTCAACAGGCAAGATATCCATATTTGCTTACACTGTTTCCTGGCCAGCAGCACTGTTGCCAGCCATGAACCCTTGCTTAAACATGGCAAGTGGCATGAATATGCATTGAGTGCTACTGTGCGTCACACACTGCAGCTCACCACCATGCACACATGTAAACTCCATGTATGCTTTGCGCAAAGCCTACATGGGGTTTTTGAATCCTGGGGATTATTTAACCTTCATTAACTTAATCAATCATAATCAAGCTATTCACTTCACTAAATTACTTACTTTGTAACAAATTTATTAAAACTTAATTAAATATGGAATTTGTTTTCAAAGTCATTATTTCTCAAATAGTTAAGTCTGGCATAATGAACGCATTTTAGTATGTGACTTGTTTTTGTTTCTTTTAACAAAAGTTTTTGTTAATTCTTTGAAATGTCTGCATTGCTTTTGCAGTTGTAATTGTTGATTCATACCCCTACAGTTGACATTTGTGCTTTGTTTCATCCTGTACAGCAAATGGCTGCTTCCAAAGCAACTCAAGAACATGAAAAAAGATGAAAATCTCTTAATTCCTTTGTGTTTCTTAGTAAGATAAAATACTAAAACAGTTATAACAACCATAAGTAAAAACTGAAATACTTATTAAACTGTCCTAATTAAAACTATTAAAGATATAATAATGTTCAGAGAAAAACATTTCCATAATTGCAGCACTGACCTCAGCTGTTTAAATAGAAAGTATTTTTACATAAGAGGGAGGTCCTGTATGTCTGAATACCATCAAAATGTACTCCCAAGACAAAGTATAGAAGAATTATGAGGCTTAGCCCACTTACCTGTCATCAGTGACAGGGATGGTGATGAGTCTTAATAGAGGCAAGGCTTGGCATAATGGTCAAGGTCTTTGCCTTGCAAGCAAATGTACATAGTTCAATTTTAACCTATGGCTAATGCCTATGTAGAGTTTGCCTGTTCTTCTCATGCCTCTATGTGGATCCTCCCACCACTAAAAAGCATGCTAGGTGTTTCAACCTTAAAGTCACTTAAAAAAACAGGAAATTGTTATGGGCTGCAACTCAGAATCTATGAGGTGTATATTAGGGGATGAGTTGTGTAAACCAGCAATCACTTTACCATGGTAGAAGGTGCAGAGGGTTAAGGCTGTGAGCTCTGGTTCCTGTGGTCCAGGGGTTGATTCCTCAATCCTCTTTGCCTACTGCGTAACCTTGAGCAAATCATTTAACCAGGGGCCAACTAAGAATTTGGGCTAGGTTCCTCAATAGTCTCCTGGCCCACAGGTCTAGTAACTACTTATAAACACAGCTTATGTTAGAATCCCCTGTAGAGTCTGGAGACCTTACAGAGGTCCTTTTCTACAAGGAGAATAAAAAACATGCAGAGACATGGATGTACATTGAAAAGACTTATTGCATGCCAACAACTTTGATACTTTTGAAATGAGTGCAGAGATTATAGCTTAATTAAACAAAAAAAAAAACGTAGGCCTAATGGTTCTTGTTCCTAATTTATTCAACATTACCTCCAAGGAGAAACAAATAGGCCATATGGCTTGGCCCTCTGAAATGAATGAGTCATTTGAGAATCCCACTGCCACTTCTGGAGTGTTTTGTTTAGCAATAAAAAAGGGCGTTTTCTGATGAATTATTCCAAGTACTTATTACTTAAGATGTTATTTCATTTTTGACTTGATCAGCTGGTTAATAAGCAAATGTATGACTGAGGTCATTGTGCCTAAGGTCTGAAAGGATAGCCATGCCAGTCCTGATCACAAAGGGTTGTGATAAGATTGTTGTGGTCAAATACAGGACCAAGTCATGAATACAAACTCTTTCAAAAGTACTCACAAAAACAGTTCTCAATAAAGATATTGAGCTGAATTTATTATAATTAAATTCTGTGCTTAGGTCCACTACAGATCTTTCAGTTTGTAAATTAGTTATGACAATACTGTTGTGTAGGTGTAGTGACCCCTTATGTGGATTATGCTGCATCCTTCAGTCACACTGTCCAATTTGTGTAATTGCAAAGGGCACTACAACATGTTATCAACACTCTTGCAGCCTTGTTTATAAAGCATGACCTCTTGGTAAATTCCTCAAAGTTAAGAGCAGTGTTATTTGAACCAAAAACCTTATCCTCAATCGTCTGAAACAAATCTGATCTTACATCTAATGTGAGAGTAAGAGCTTTTGATCATCCAGAAGAAGAATGGGCCATAGATTTCTCACTCTGACAGGTGAAGTGTCCAGCATCCTTTCAGACATGGTCTGCACTGGTGATCCTCTCAGGGAGGGAATTTATAGGTTGTAGAACTCTCAACTTGCCTGGAGATAGACTCAGTGTATCCTCTGGGGTTGGAGATAGTGATCCCCTTGGTGGTCATGTCCCCATCCCTCAAGAGGAAGAACAAATGGGTCAACTGAGTGAAGGTAGAGGAGTCATTGGGAAAGAAGAACAAATAAAGGGGAGAAAAAAAAAGAAAGCAAAACAAAACAAAAATGTAAATATTACCACCAGCTAAGCTGGATTCCTTTCCATTTTTACCACTAATGGAAGCATCATCAGTGTTTATGACTTTGTATCATACCACTTCATACAGTGTGGCTGGTAAGTCAGTCCCATTCTAGATTCACACAAACTGAATGATGTCCAAAATGAACATTCACTGTGGACTATTATAGCATAAAAACATATTAAATAGGAACTTTTAAGCTTAATACAGCACACACTATGCTTTTACAAAAGATTACATTTGGAAGTAATAGACAAACTGACCTGCAGCAATGTGTATAATATGATTACTAAGTTTGTGCCAGTGACTCCAGATATGGAGTAGCATTGTGAATTGACAAAATTCATGGATTGGATGTCAATTAAAAAAAAGCATACCTACCTGTGGCTCCTTATCTCCAAGACTGCCCTGAGTATTGACTAAAACTAATCTGCAATCTTATCACATCTGTACCAAATTATTTCCTGGAAGAGTGAATGATTAGTAAGAAGCCTAGTGAAGTTTTATTTATTGACTACCTGCCACAGTTCTTGATTTCACTGTACTGTGAACTGAGAACTGAAAGGAATTGGTGTTCTTTGTAAAATAGCCTGCATATATGCTTTACACTTACTACTTAATGGTATGGTTGTGGTCACATAAAGTACTGATCATAGATGAAGACACAGTGATCATTTAATGATATTCTTATATTATTTCTATATCAGATGACTTTTGGTATGACAAATTGTTGAATTTATTATTACTATTAGTAGTAGTTGTATTTAAGATTTTGTATTGAAAAATTTTCAAATATATAAAAAAAAATATTTTTGCAGTATGACTTTTATCACATCAAACTACAATTACACTTCAGTGCTGATTCTGATGCTTCATCTAGTTTGATGTGCAGTCAGTATTGAATGGCTTCTGCTACAGCTAATTCTTATGTGTTGCTTGGTAGAATTATATATTTACATTGATTTATGCAAATGATCGATCTGCATGACATGATACATTTTCCTATCACTGATAGTATGGCATAGAGAATAATAAATAATACAGCAAAGTTTAGCAAAAAATTATACATCATAAAAGTTGGGTAGACTTGAGTAAATGGTGACTTCCTCTGCTTTATCTGAGAGTAGCTTTGAGTGCCAGTATCCCAAGAATAACAGCCAGAAGATTGTGGTAGTGCAGGGCTTGCTTTGGACAAATAACAAAAAGATCTGCACTAAAGAGAAAAAAATCAAAGGTTCCCCAGAAGAATAATGATGCATGGTTGGCCAACATTAAAATTTGTCAGCAATTGGGTGTTCCACCTGCACACATGTCCTTTACAATAGATGTCAGTGTCCCTTAAATACTTCCTTCTAAATAACAACATTGTAAACCGAAATTAGGGTTAAACAAAATTCTAAAGCTTCATCACTGATGAAGGGAGTTTTTCCTGAAAGCTTTGTTGGATGTAAATAAATTGAGCGTTTCTACTAATTGGTGTATCCTTATGCTATAGCTTTAAAAATATATATAGAAGAAAACCACAAAGTCCCACCAGAGGAACAAATGCACCACCAGTTAATACCACCACATGATGAGCAACAATAATAATAATAATCCAAAAATACTGGTAGCGCACACCAAGGCAAAATAAGGGCATAAAAGTATAAATCCAAACATTTATTGTGTGAGCACTTTCATGGCTACCATTGCCGGTTCTTCAGAAATTCAAAACCCATTGCAATACATTTAATGTAAGTAAACAGTAACCAATGAAAATACAATTACAATAAAACAATTAGTATAAAACCAGAGTCAGAACAATATAAAAAATGCAAAAATGTATATGTATATATCACATTAAATAAAAATATGAAATGTTTTATATATATATATATATATATATATATATATATATATATATATATATATATGTGTGTGTGTATATATAAAATTCTGTTTATCTAAAAACTCTATTTTTTAAAACTGGTTTGATACATATTTTATCATTTAAACCTTTACCTTTATTGCCCCTCATCCTTATTATCCATTTTAATTCTAAAGTTTCTACCTTATTCTCAAGATCCCTCCCTCGTACATTATCATGTATTAGTTCAAGAACCATAAACTTGAAATTGTGTTCAATACTGTGTATATTGACATGTTTAGCCAAAGCATTAGTGCAGAGTTGTTAATACTATAGATGTGTTCTCTAATTATGTCACGAAGCCTGCGGTCAGTCTTGCCAATATAAAAACTGTAGCAGACTTGACACACAGCTAAATAAACTAAATGCATAGTATCACAATTAGCTCTAACATGAAATTTCAAGAGTTGTTTCCAGTATCTAGATGTAAAAACTCATTGGAGGTGTCTACAAATTTACACCAATTGCATTTGAGGCATGGAAAGGTACCAAAAGGGGTAGTGTGCCTAGTATTTCCATCAGAAATTTTAGGGTAACATAACATTCACTTTAAAATTGTCTTGTTTTTGTATACAAACCTAGGTTTATTACGTATTTGCCTAATGATACCAGAATGAGTTACTGGAACTCTCAAGTAGTTCTCTTTTTTCTTTGTTATTTGTCTAACCCATGGGCCTTCAGAATAGTAGGGTTTGCCCTCCTCCCTTCGCAGGCCTGTTATATTAATTAGAGCTGTGTCAACTTTATGCTTACTATAACCTCTGTCCTGAAATCTAGACTGTAAAACAATAGTTTCTCTAACAAAATCTGAGTCACTAACATTGTCTAGAAGCTGGTAGTCCCTGGTTTCTAACTATATTATGATATATATGTTGGGGGTGCATACTTTTTCTATGGAGGCAATTATTCCTATAATAACTTTTTCTAAAGGTTTTGGTAGAAAAAGAGTGATTCTCTGCTCTGAAAACCATTACATCTAGAAAATTAATGGAAACTGTTGAGTAATTCAAGGTAAATTTAAAAAAGTGGTAGCTGAATCTAAATACTCATGGCATTTTTTAAGAGATTGTTCATCTCCATCCCATAATAAAAAAGATCATCTACAAATATCTGGTAGAAAATGACTTCTTTGAATTTTTTGAGGGCAAGAGATGTGCTGCTCCTACTACACACCCTTACACAAGACTGTAGCTATGCCTACATTTAAGGTAATTGTGCATAGTAGGCATAGTTCAAAAATATAGGAACTTCAAGCATAGCATATTCTTTAGCTGTCTAAACAAATCAGTAAGAAACTTCTGATAATAGCTATACTGGTCACCAAAAAAATACTTTAATTTTCTCTTTAGCTGTTGGCATTGGCCAATTTTAAACTGCTTTCATTTCTTCAATTTGAACTTACTGTACTTACACAAGCCCTTGGTGTGTTATGTAGCCCAAGCAGTTGGCTACTCCCATAGCTAACGTGCTCTTAGCTGGATTAGCCATCACTCTAACCTGACAAAGTGTGTAGTGTTCTTTGAACCTTAGGTAGACAGCTCTCTCCATCCACATGAAAAGCAAGTGCTCTCCATCCTCAGTGAATTTTACAACATCACCAAAGTAAGCTGCTATATATCTAGTATGGGGTCTAAGGATTTTGTCTTTAGCATCTGGAATGTTGCAGGTGCTTTACAGAGACCAAAAGGTAACACTCCATCAAGTGTGGAAAAGGCAAGTTTTCTTTGGCATCTGGCACTAGTAGGATTTTTCCAAAAGCCTTTAGTTAAGTCTAAAGTAGACAGACACCTAGCCTTGCCTAACTCGTCAGTCCACTTGAGACATGGGATATGAATCAAGTTTAGATAAGCCATTTACTTTTTAAAAGTAACTCCAAAACAGTATAGACCCATCAGACATGGGTTACAATAGATCTATTTTACTCACACACTCACTGTGGGATTATAATATACCACAATGTTTTTGTATTTTTCATACTCTGTCCCTTACTGATTGGCATTGTGACTCTGGTATTTATTAACTCCACTTTCTCTGCAGAGACAGAGCTGTGTTGTGATTAATTCACTTTTTTTCACCTGTCAACAATGAAATTATGTCTTTATTTCTACCCACAAACGTTTCACTCCCTCTGGGATAGGAATAGTATCTTTCCTATTTTGACCTTGGGACATCTTGCAGGAATGTTAACCTCCCCTGCAAACATATTAACTTTTAAAACATCAGTAAACAATTCTATTCATAACTTCAAAACATTTATGTGGTGCAACTGATGTAGTTTCCTATTTATCAGTTGACTCACTTTACAATTCAGTTTACTTACGTTTTCTATCATTTCAAAAGGACATTGTCACCTTGCAAAGAATTTGTTTCAGCAGTGGGAACAAATGCAAGTACCACAATGTATTCTTTGAACTCTGTCATTTGAGCATTTATGATATATGTTCTCTGTTTCAGGTATGTCTACCATAGAGGTCAAATGGTATAACATCATTTGAGCCTTAAAATATTATAACTGCAGCAAAGAGAAGATATGGAAGTAGCTGGTTCCAGTTTTTCCCATCTAACTCTATAGCACTGAGCATAGACTTTAAAAGTTTGTTAACATGTTCAACAAGCCTATCTGTCCGTAACTGTTTCAGTTTAAAGCACTGGCAAATTTCACCCATCATGCTTGCCATAAATGAAGTAACTAAGTCAATACAAAATTCTTGGGTAATTACACCACTAAATTTTGCACACTGCTTTGTTGCAGTTCTGCCTCAAGAAATTGTGTTGCATAATCAGTATTTACCAGTCTATTCTACTCACCACTAGTTTTTTCAAAAGTGACTACACAATGTTCATTGCCTGGCATTCAAGTGGTGCCTCCATCCTGTGTAAAGTCATTAAGAGATTCTTACATACTTGGCTAGATTATGTTCTTTGGCACTCAAGGCAGGTTTCACTAAAATTTCTATATGCCCTTCATGCTACTGTACCAGTAAAATCTAGCCAGACTTGTATCCTTTGTTTTATCTCTTCCTAAATGAGCATCCAAATGTGTGTGCTGATTTCATTACAAGTATTCCAAAAGCTTTTGGAATGAATAATTAGCTTGATGTCTGCTCTCTTTCATTACTATACATAGCAGGTAATTTCGTAACCTAGAGTCCTAATATAACAAAATAGCTAAGTTTGCCACCAATCAGCCCCATAAATCTTGTCATTGCTCCAATCTTCAACAACTCAACTGGCTGGAACTTCCCAACCTGTTAACACTAAACCAACTAACCTTTGCCCATAAAATCACACACAACCCCAGTAACTGCCCTCTGCTTTCAAGCCCCGTCCAACCTAACTAACTGCAGATCCCTTAGGCCTTTAAAATGATTGATGCAAAAAGTTACCTAGTCTCACAACTATCATGGTAACTCCCTCTTTTCCTATAAAATAGCTAAGGACTGGAATGTTCTCCCTTAACACATCCAAAACAATCCCAACATGTCCTCATTAAAAAAAAGCCTAAAAGATTATCTCAGTAGTAACTACCTCTGCCTTTCTATTGCTCGTGGCTAGTGTCTTTCTTCTATTACTTCTAACTCCCTTTTCTCAGGTACCTTTTAAAGCAGCAAGTGCTTATAATCCCATGCTTATTTTTCTGATAGATTATTTACCTCTGCATTATATTATTACTCTGTGTTTTATTTTTTCTTTCATGACAAATTTGTCTTTTTGTAACTTGTTAATTGCATCATTTTGCTAATATTTGTGTTTCATGACTACATGGACTCTTAGCTAATTTGTACCTATTCTGGAGCTTTTCTCCCCAGGTCTCCATTGAAAATGGACTAATTACCCAGTCGTTCACTACCCAGTTAACCAACATAAATAAATAAATAGCTCAAACTAAGGATTATGCAGTGCAACTATTGTATTCTATTCCTCTCTTTCTCTATGCTCTGCTTAGGTCCTCCCAGTGACCTTTGATGATATGGCTATGGCTTATCTGGACAAAGGACAATTCAATGTTCTCATAATACACAATCACATAATACACAGTGTTGTGTTGTGATGTGGAGGTTGTGGCTTCTCCTACAAATAAAAATATGGGCTCTTCATTGTCATACAGGTTTTCTCCTATAAAAGTTGATGAAACATATATTATTCTTTCATGGTACTAGCTGTTTTCAAATTTCTTCATGAGTAGTTTCACTTGCCTTTCCTTTAGCACTTGATGAGTACATTACCCCAATAAACAAAATCAGATAACAAAAAATGAATGAATGAATAAATGAACATATAAATAAAGTATGGCTGCTGTTTCTGACTGGCTGCTTGTTTTCTTTTTTTTTTTTTTTCTCATTTTTTTTTATTGATTTTCAAGAGTATAATTACAATATCTAACAAGAAAAAAACAACGTAACATCAAATTTTTACAAAAACTATATACAAAGTCCAAAATAGATACCAAATCTTCAATAACATTACATTTTGTCTAATAGTTTTTTAAGCTTTATCCAGGCAATTTGTTTATGAGTCATGTTTGAGGAGTGTAACACAGCTGTTTGTAATTCCCTACTACAAATAATCTTAGTAAAATATATAAATTCCTTAAATGAGAGGTTATTTTTACATTTCCAATTTCTAGTAATAGTTTTTCTTGCTATAGCAAGTAGAGTCCAAAGGAGGTTCATTTGATTCAGTGGAGCATACCTTGACATTGGTGCATTAAAAAGTATCATAGAATCAGAGATCTCGCATCTGTCCGACCACAAAGCTTTAATAAAATTTTTAAACTCCATCCAAAATGTGGTTATTATTCTGCATTCTAAAAACATATGTGCCCAGTCGGCATCTATTAGCTCCTCGCATCTCCAACATCTATTAAAATCATTCTTGCTTATTCTAGAGGCTTTTTCTGGTGTAATAAAACTTCTATGAATGAATTTCCATGTAAAATGTTTCCAATATGTGGAAGAAGAGGTATGGTAAACAGATCTGAGAATTAAAGTTTTATCATTTATATGTATTTTGGAGTTGTTGAAATTGTTGATATATTTCCATAAATTGTCATCTAATATTATTAGATCTGATCTAAGAATGTTGTAAAATCTTGACAATGAGATACCATTATTATAGCCTATATTGGTAAAGTAAAAGAGGATGGATAATTTTTTGGGGAGGTCTGTTATAGCAAGAAAATGATGTCTTTTAAATTCCGTTAAAATAAATTCTCTGAAGATTTGAATATTTAACCAGTTATTTTGGTAGATATTATACCTGGCTAAAAGGTAGGTAGTATCATGAATATTATTAGTTCCTAAAAACTGATGCCAGAATAATAACCCATTTTCTTCCATAGTTTTTATTTTCATCATGTTAAAGGAATCAAAGCATTCCTTGGTTAAGATTATTGGAAACATTAGAATGGACAAATTGTTGTTCAAAAGGTTCTTATTCATTACTTTTTTAAAATTTTGCAAGATATATTTAATTATAGGAATAAGATGTGATTTTTCCTGCTCATTGTTGAAGAATTCTTTAATAAATATAAATAGCTTAATATTTTCAGAACAATATATGTTTTTGAAAAACTTGTCAAAATTACTTAATAGTATTGTTTTGTGTAAATGTTTCCAATTTGAATGGTAATTTGGACTTAACCACAGACTTGTTATATTAAGAATAATGGCATCAGCATAAAGCTCAAAATTTGGAAAAGCAATCCCTCCTTCAATCCAGTTTTTATAGTGCCAATCATATTTAATCCTTGTTTTTTGAGGATACCATAGAAATTTAATTAATATAGTGTTTATGTGTTTAAGTTGTTTTCTAGAAGGGGGAGCCAATAATGTTTGAAGATAAAAAATAATTTTTGGTAATAGAATCATTTTTATCAGAGATAATATTTTTTCTATAGTAAAGAACATTTTCTTCCATCCATTAATGTATTCTGTGATTTTATTTAATAAAATTTTATAATTTATATTTATAGTGTCCTTTCATTTAGACAGAATATGAACCCCTAGATATTTCAATTTATCATATGTCCAATTAAAGTTATTGTAATTAGATAGAGTGTTATTCAATTTTTTATTGATGAGAATAGTTTCTGTTTTGTTTTGGTTAAATCTAAAGTTTGAGATTTCCTCAAAGAGTTTTAATGATCTGATAATGTGATCAATAGATGAATCAATATTTCCAATAGTTAATAAGATATCATCTGCAAAGAGTAAAATTTTAGAAGAATAGTTCTCATTAGCATCAAAACTTTTTATGTTTATATTGTTTCTTATGAAATTAGCAAATGGTTATATTGCTAATGCAAATAGTAGTGGGGATAAAGGGCAACCTTGTCTAGTGCCTTTCAGAATTTGAAGTGGGCCAGATAAAAAAGCGCCAATTTTAATATACGCTATAGAACCTTCATATAATTTTTTTAACAAGTTTAAGATTTCTGAGGAGAAATTATATTCTTTTAATACCATAAATAAGTATGTCCAGTTAATAGAATCAAATGCTTTATCTAGATCTAGACTGATGAGTGATAATTCTTTTTTTTTAATTTGCAAAATCTATTAAAGTTAAAAGTCTAATAGTATTATCCTGAACTTTTCTGTTCAGTATAAAACGTGCTTGATCGTTGTTTATTAAAGTCAGCATCATTTGATTTAATCTGTTTGCTAAAGTAGACGTAAATATTTTATAATCTATATTTAATAGGGAAATAGGATGACATGATGAAACAAATTTGGAGTCCTTATCTTGCTTTAGAATTGGAGAAATTAGCAAATATTTCCAAGAAGGACAAAGTTTGTCACTTATTCAAACTTCCTCAAGTGCTTTCATTAATATCTTCAAAGCGGAATCAGGGAAAAATTTATATAATTCACCTATTATGCCATCAAGACCAGGGGCTTTATTATTTTTAAGATTTTGTATTCTTTCTTTAACTTCTATTAATGATATTGATTTAAGTAATCAATTATTTTGTTCTTTAGAAAGTTTATTATTTATATTGTTTTTTAGAAATTCTATTTTTGAACTATTATTAGTAAAGTTTAAGTTTGCTTTATTCATTGTTTCATGATATGAACTAAAAATCTCTAAAATATCTTTTACATCTGAAGAAGGTTTTGAATTGTGTTTAGATGTGTCTAATATTTCAGTTATGTGTTTACTCTTGTGAAAACTTTCCGTTTTGGCTGCTAATCTATGCATATGTTTTGGATTAGATGAATAAGATTGTAATTTTAACCTCTCTAAATTAATTGCTACTTTATGACTATGAATTTCTAAATATTCGAGATTTAGTTGTTTTAATTCCAGATTCAAACCCAATTCTTTGGGGTGTAAGTTCTTTTTTAAAGTGTCAATTTTCAATTGTAGATTTAATAATTCTTTGTCCCATTCTTTCCTTTTATGTAAATACCAGGTTTTTATTTTCCCACATATATAAGATTTTAAAGAGTCCCAAATAAACACTTTATTTGTGTTATTATTATTATTATTAAGTTCAATATAATAGTTTACTTCCTTTATAAACCATTATTTGAATCCTTTTATCTTAATAATATAGGCTGGTAGTCTCTGCCAATGAGTAAGATCGTTTGGTTTAATTTTAATTTAAATAGTATGGCATTGTGGTCTGACAGAGGGCATGATGTAATCATTACATCTTGAGTCTTAGATAATAGTCTGTCAGATATAAACACTTTATCAATAGTTGTCTGTGTACCATATCTATAAGAAAAGTGAGTAGAATTGAGAGACCTCTGCTCTTTGATCATGTATATGTCTTTTAGGTTATATAATGAGACAAAATCTATCAATTTTTTGGCTGATGCAGATATCTTAATATTGCTGACATTAGTGGTATCTTTAGATGATAGAATACAATTAAAATCACCTGCCAAAATGATATCTCCTTTAGAATTTGCTGTTATTATTATTTCCAAATATTTGTTTGTAGATTTAGCAGCAATACCAGGTAGCCAGTACATATTTGCTAAAGTAAAATATTTCTTATTCAATTCCAATACTACTAGACACAACATACCATTTTTATCAGAGAAACTGTTAATTATTTGAGGTATTGGTAATGTATTTTCCACAAAATCATGGTTCCTCTTCTCTTTGTTTGGAAATGAGATTCAGCTAGAATACTATAACCTTTAAAAGCATTTTTTCTAGATCTTTCTGAATAATGTGCATTTCTTGCAAAAATATAATGTCAGCTTTATTAGATGTTAGGTATTTGAGTAACCTTCCTCTTTTAGTAGGGTTATTAAGACCATTTGCATTCAGAGACAGCCATTTAAACCCAGACATTGATTACTTTGAGCTTTTGATGGATAAATACTATTCTGGACTTAATTAACAAGTAATGTTCAGAGAAGATGAAAATATAACTATATACAAAACTAACCATGGAACATCTAGTTCCTGGATTGATGAAGAAGCCATCAATGCCACCCTCTATCATCCTTAGTGCTCAAGACTATTGTTCTCTAATGCTACTACCTAATATTTTATTGAATCAACAAACTACAACCTATTAATTCTCCAGGATGAATAGGTATTACTATGTAGGAGATATTGTGGAAAAACATCAATTACCATGAATAATGTAATTTTCAAAATGTTTAAGAACAGTGTCTTTAAACTTGTATAATGACATAGTATATCATATTCATTTATGTCTATTCTATACTAATACAGATCTTAATCTAGTATACTACATTAGATCAAAACCTACTTATCTAGGAATTCAGTAAAGAAGTTTATGTATAAAAATAAGAACATTTATCATGTAACAAAACATTCCTGTATGAACTTGTCTGTGAAATCACAACAGTGTTAATATTTTCTATAGAATCAGCATATTAATATATAGCCTATAGGCTTATTTTCCTTTTATATAAGATATAAAATCACCAGTTTTTCCTTCCCCTAAAAAAAAAAAAAAACATATCTGATTAACCTTAAATAATTTCTTAAGGTATTAAAGATATTTAAAATAAAGATGTACTAATGAGAATTTTTTACATGAGAAGATAATATTTTAGTTGCACAAATATCTATGCAGGTGTATATAGATCTGTGTAATCATCAAAAACATTAGCTTTTCTTTCCAAAGATGTGAGTCTAAAGAAACTATGTAGTGTAGCTTGATTTTGATAAAAATATCATATAATGAAGTCACAGCTTTTAACCTTCAAGGACACTCCAGTTTTAGATGTTATAGTAATAATGTGTTCCCTTATGTTGTCCTTTTTAACAAAATACATTGACACATTTTACCAATATTTTTTCAGTTAGAGTGGCAGTGGTTAACATGCAATATATCTTTTGCTAGAAAATGTAGTCTACAGATAGTAAAACATTCAATATTTTATGAATATTAGTGAAAATGTCAGATTGTAGCATGCACTTATGTAGCTGGAGGTGGATTAAGTAGATTACAATTTCAACATTCACTATAAATCCAACATAATGTAAACTATTAATTAGAAAAGCAGTTAAAAAGTAAAGGCTACCTTTGGAAATAACAACTGTCCTCATGTCCTGATGAAAGTAGTAACTATAAGTCAAGAGTAACCATCCCCACTTTGCACTGCCCCCCCTAACAGTCTTCTACTACTATCACTGACTAGTGAGGCAAAAGCATCACTTCAGTAACAGCTAAGATCATTCTCTAAGCAGAACTGTCTCCTTTTCTTTGGAAACGAAATTTTTCCTGCCCCAATATATTATTTCACCCTTTTATAACAGAATTATTATTTATTGTAATGGTCTGTCTGCAGCTTTGGCTTCCCCAATCCAGCAGTATTGCCATCAATCAACAACTCATGTAATCAATAAGATTGGGGATGAAGATATCAAGATGAAAGCACAAAAAATACATAGCTGCCCCAAAATCTACTTTAAAAATAATAAGAACACATTAACCCCCAATAGATAATGTATTTTAGTGACTTTATAACCATTGCATATGCCGCTTTCTGCTCTGCTAACCAAAAAGGATCAGATGACCTAGTTTATGTTTTCACTGTATCTGTTAGCTACAGCTGCCAACTAATGATCAAGTGTAAACTACTTTGTAAAACACGTCACCAGAAAACTTATTATGAAGGGAACAACATAGGCATCAACATTGGTTTAGTAAAAAGGACCTTTATATATGTCTACGTTTTTTATATATTTTTCTTTGTCGCTCTTGGTATGTGATAAAGCATTCAGTTGTTCCGTTTTCTTTTTCTTTTTTTTTCATGTGAAGATTTCTGGTAACATGAATATGTAACCAAAGTTCATATGACAAAAGAGACTTCGAGAGAGTACATGCATAAGTCTCTTGTATTACAAAGAAGATCTGACCAAGAAGTCTCGAGGCAACAGCCTTCTTTTTCCTTTTTTTCCCCCCTTCCTTCTCCTTTAACATTTGAATTTTGGCGGTTAAAAGCTCGCACTAGGGAATCTGCAGCAAGCTATGATAACTGTTCATGAGATACTCATGATGTGCATTTTGTGAGAGAAAAGAAAAACAGAATATGTTACTCAAAAAGCATGTATATGAAGATATGAAGTACAAAAAAAAAAAAAAAAAACAACTTTGCCCCATTTTATTTGTAACTATCAATTTTACTGGCCAATGTATCTGATATCAAGCATACAAACCATCCTGTCCCAGCAACACACACTCCACCAGCTTTCATCAGAAAATACATCTCCTTTTCCCTCTCCGTCAGCAGATGGACCCACAAACCACATTAAAAGACACAAACCTCTCAAGTGTATGAGAATGCATTTTTACATGTCATGACGGATTCTTAAAAAGAAAACAATCTTCTCTTATTATGATAAAGAACAATTTCCAATACCTTTTAAACTATTTAGGACAAGTCACATTAAGTTATATCCATTAGCTCTAAAAGGACCCAAGCATAACATGACATTTAACAGGAGAGAAAGCCCACTGATGCAAAAAGGGGCTACACTTTCATTTAATTGCACTGAGATGGGGAGCCTTCATTTCACTTATCGGAGCGATCTATATCATCATAATCTAATACACATACAGTATCCGGTATTAAGGGGGTTCTTGTTTTAATCAATATTTCTATGGTATTGCTACATTGCCCCTATGTAGTTTTTAACTAATAATACACTCTGTCAAGGGAAGATTTAGAATTTTAACATCTATGTTTAACATTCTAGCGTATTTGTATTAAAGGCTTTTAAACAGCAAATAAATTTAAAAATAAATAAATAAATAAGCATACTTAATAAATATTAAATGATTTTTACCTTAACATGTATGTTTTTCCCCAATGTAAGAGATTTGTAGCACGAAAATTTTGGGATTTGAAGGGATTGTGGAAGAGCTTCATTTGTATTATTTACCCTTAAGCTTCTTGCTTGTTTTATCAATCGATAACATTTTTCCATTTGTTGCCTGCCTTTTTAAACTAGGTAATGAGAGGTCCATATCTTCAGTGTTTTCCAAAATCTTATTCTTTTTCACATATTCAGAGGCGTCATCAAGATTATTAAATATTTTTATTCCTTCAGATAGATGTATTTTAATTCTGGCAGGAAAAATTATTTGTGCTTTAATTTCAGCTTTCTTCAGATTTTTAATGAGAGGAATGCAGGCTTTTATTTTAGTTATTATAATAGAGTATATTCATTGTCAAATCTTATGTTTCGACCATTAATTTGTATAGGATTACCTGCCCACGCTGTTCTCAGGATTAAGTCCTTGTCTTGAGATGGTAAAAATTTTACAATAATGGATCTTGAAGCATTTGGATTTTTTGACACAGACATATTTGACAATGACCTGTGAGCTCTCTCTATTCCAAAAGAGAGAGATTCAGGTAGGTTTAGTGTCTTAGGCAACCAGTCATTCAAGAACTGTATTGTGTTATTTCCTTCCATTTTTTCAGGTATGCCGTATATTCTAATATTATTTCTTCGTGACCTTGATTCTAGGTCCTCCACTTTATCTGAAAGTGCAGTGTTTTGCTTTAGTAACAAGTCAATCTGGCTATCATTTTCATGCTGTCTTCCGTCTATTTCATTAAGAGATTCTTCAATTTCTGTTATGTGGTCTGTGTGTCTTGTAATTATCTCCTTGAATTCTTCAATCTGCTTTCTATTTTCTTTCTTCATGTTTTCCATGATTTTTTCTAAATTGTCCATTTTCATGGAAAGATCTTGAATACTGGATATTATTGTTTGTAATTCTTTCTTCATGGAAGTTTCCTGGAGAGAGGCTTTTGAATGACTCATGGCTGAGAGAGTCTGTTATATTCAGCTACTGTACTTCTGACAGGATGTAATTCACTTTCTATTCACCAAAATTGAAATATTTGTAGAAAATCCTGTCAGAGAAATTTCTGTTAAGCAGAGCATCAAAAAAGTGCTGTTATCTCTCTGACATCTTGGCCACGCCCCCCGGCTGCTTGTTTTCTTGCAACAGAGAGAAGCTTAGGACTCTATAACAGGCTCATTTTCCCTTCCATTCTTTTCTTACAGTATAAGCTCCATCTGTCCCTTTCTTAATTTCTGCTCCAATTTTCCTTAGTGTATTCTTAACAAGCATCCTTTCTTTTTCAGTCTCTTTTTTTAACTTCATTTACCACTTTATCTTACATTCTTTCAGTTCCTATACTGACCTATTGCAGTATTTTTATACAAGTCTTTTCACAAGGCTCAGTAATAGTTTTATCTGTACCTTCTACTCAGAGCTGCATTGTAGCTTGTGCTGTATCTTCTAGCCATGCATCTTTTTATTTGCTTTGCTATGTATTTCTAACAGTACATGTGTCTGAACCTTTCCTCCCTTAACTTCCATAGTTCTTTAAATTGGGGAGAATCTTGTCCAATGTTTATGTTATGAGTGAATTTGGCATCAGAGCCATAGGATGCAAAACCTTACATCAGACTTTCCGCACTTCTACTTCTCTTGCATGGCATTTTTTCTTATCTCCAGGTACAAACATCACTTCAATTTTCTACTTACTAGACGTTTTATACTTACAAATATGTTGTACTTTATCAAGTGTAATTATGCTTCCTGAATCCAACAATCCTTGTCATTTTTTCCTCTTCTATACCAAAAAACACATGTGCCTGTTAAAAAAAAATAGTAGCCATCAACTAACTGTTCACAACCACTTCTGGTCTCTGATATATCAAGGAACTACCAAATTGCATCAACCAGGAAATTTTATTGGACAAAAAAAATGGTTTTCATTAGTATTGCTCTTCCAATTAAGCATTTTCATTTCTGAATCAATGTCTTTAAGTATTCAAGAGTCATAGATCATTCACGTTGTGGTCCATTATGGAATTAACAAAGGAAAACCTTTTTATCCAAAAGTCTGGAATGCCTCTAAATGACCTTACAGTACAATTGGTTGATTGAGGTTTACTAAAATCTTCGGACACTAGAGTCAACATCCACACTTTAGTGACTGATGTAATAAAAATGAAGGGGTAGCTTAGACGGCGTAATAAGTTGTTACAATTGTGTACCAAACTGAATGGAACTCCACCTACCAGCTTTGGTGGCATTCCTTTATCTTTTAATAGTGTATGGCAAGGAAGAGTCGATAACATCAGTGGTAGTAGTGGAACTGGTGAAGGTTTCTACAACCACTGAGATGGTTTTGACAATTCTCATTTTCTTTAGCAGTCATTTCCCAAAAAAAGAATTTCTGGCTCAGAAGTTGGAGCTCCACCATGTTAGGCACCATTCATTGTTGACATCTAGGGCTAACACTAATTAGAGTGGGGCTGGAACTGTGTTTTACTCTAACAGAATTTCTGGAGGTAGTGTGAATCCTTCTGACAAATGGTGTTTGACCTTACTATTCTCCACCTGTATTAAGCACACTTTTATTTTTAATGGGAGTTATGTTCCTGGTATAGACCATGAAGGGGACAATCTTACTTTCTTCAATATGTTAAAAAACTAAAGACTTACAAACCTATGGAAATTACAGATCGGGAGTGCTTATTTTAATGAATGTTTGATGATGTGGATTATTCCACAGGCACTGCGTTGCTACAAATTTGCTAATAGTTTAGAGTGTAATTCGTTGTTTTACCACAAACTTTGTGATATGTTTGATTAGCATGGGATTGAATTGTTACAGGCAGTCATTATGTTTAATGAGAAATGTATCAATTAAATAATAAAGGAAGTAAATATTGTCAATGATAACATATACAAACATATGCTTTTTATAGTTTCTCAAAAATATACAACCATATTTTTGAGGAGATTGACAAACTAAGTGATTCCAATAAGTAACGGAAAAGTAAAAAATTTGAAAGAGACCTGATACATTTCAGTAATAAATTATCATATCCCACACTCAATTCCACCTGTCTGGAAGCCCTAGTGGAATGGAGGAGGGGCCCAAAAGGACCCAAGTTAATAATAGACACAGGGGCCAAAGTGGTCCAATCAATGAACATATTGACAATAATACAGAAGGTGATGGGATGAAACAAGGGGTTAGTATTGGAAATGACAGCTGTTTATCTGACCCTTTAGAATACCCACCTTTTGTGCGTATTCAAAAGGTTGGCCAAATGGGAGAGGAGAATTTCCAGTACAGGCACATCCTGGACAACCATAGGCACAACTCTCCAACATCGAGATAGAACAACGTAAACCCAAGAAGTGGTAGAGGAAGAGGAAGACAGCAACAATTTTAAAGACCCCTGTACCCAAATAGATAGGAAGCGGTGATTGTTATATTTTAAATAAGTAGTGATGGCATAATTATCAGTTACAAAGGGTTTAATGTTTTTAACTACAGCCACTTGTCTATTACATCCAAGTTTATTTCCCCTTTTTGGGAAAGGGTTCAGATTTGGTCCAGCAAAAACTTTTCATCCAGTGGGCTGCATTGTTGAGTTAAAGTCATTCACTAGACGTTAAATTTGTCCATGGCGTTTAAAAATGTTAAATCTGGTTCTGAAAGGGTTGACACAGAGATTAAAAAGAAAAGTGCTTTCAACCCTGTTTTACATCCTGTGATTCAAGCATTTGAAAATGTTTATATTTATGATGTATACTTATGATGTTTATTAACTACAAAACAAACACAATCTCCGCTACCGAGGAATCTCATTTCTAAGGCTTTATACTTTATATTTAGGTTGTGCATGACACCCAACAGCAAATCTCCCTAAATTAACTGTATTGAGCAGGTTTCAGCCACTTCTCAATTGTTCTGTTGAAACCAGCAATCTGCAATTGGTACCTTGCGAGTGTGTTTAGGCTCCGAGGCATTTATTTTTCAGTGGCTTTCTACATTTAAACTGTGCACGACATACTACAGCCAATCACCCTATTTTCAATGTATTGAATGGGATTTTTAGTAATTTCTCATTTGTATTGTTGAAATTGCACTCTGTAATTGGTTCCTTATGAGCGTGTTTAGGCTCCACTACCAAGGCATTCATTACAGGGGCTACATTGAATGGGTTTTTAGTTGCTCCTTTACTTGTTCTGCTTTAAACCAGCATTTTAAACCAGCGGTGATAGCACAGCTCTAAATAACTGTCTGTACTCAGCATACCCTTTGCTTAGCAAATGAGCACATGGAATACAGCTCACTGTTGAATGCTGTGAATGGACTCCTTGTTTGCCTTATCTGTATCCAGGCTTATACATTATCTATCTCCTGACTATGTATATATGCTGACCTGTTATTATGTCCATACTGTTAACAGCTGTAACATTTTAATGTTTAATTAGCATATGCTTGTTTCTGTGCGACTGTGTTTACTCAGGTTTTGATCGCTGTCTCACTCTGGGCTTTAGTCTTGAACAGATGATATCTCTGCATGTTTTATTAAGCATTTTAACTTGCAATTGCTGCCCTGGTCAGTGTTTAGTTGATACAGTTGGCTGACTTGTAACATTCAGCTACTGTTTTTTGCCTGTTTTTGATTGCTGCAATACTGAATTGTGATACACTGCCTACTGTCCCTCTTCTATCTCTATTGCCCTTACTTGCCTTTTATTTTGTTAACCTACTACTCTTTTAACTCTGTCTTCCTACATAGTCCCCCCCTTTTTACTCTAAGGTTCCTGCATTCTAACACCCACACTCCTCACCTACCCTAGGCTACCTATTTATACTCACTGGATGCTAACTGAAGTTTTTCTCTCATTAGTGGCTGATATTGTTATACTCTTGTTTATAATTAATTATTATTCCCTTTACAGCTTGCAATAGCTACATCTCATCCAACCCAGGCGTCTCACACTGTCTCCACTGCATCCTGGCTTCTAACCCAGAATGAACCGCCTAAGGGGACCCAGCAGTGCTTCCTGTAACCATTCTGTCTCCCCTCAAGGACTTAAAACTGTGTGTATGTACCCTATTGTGTGACTCATCTCTCTATGGTTAACTATTGTCTCAGCGCGTGATAGCTAGCAACCCATCATTGAATTCCCTTCAAGCTCTCCAGGCCCTATCCCATCCCACCTCCCCTCTAAGAAATAAGCCAGTAACCTAGCATTTACTCCATTTGGCCACTAGGTGGCAGCATTTTACCTCTACCACCCTCTCCTATCTCACTATAAGGTTCAAACTTTTTTTCTTTTTGAGTTACATTAAACATCTCTGCTTTTGCTCCAAAGTCCTGTGAATTCTCTGCTACTGTTTACCTGAACTACATAGCGACCAGTCTCTATCCCCCTATGCCTCCTTACCTTCTGCTCTGCTCTCTGGTTTACTGATTGTTTCTGCTGACTACATTTTCTTCCTCCTCCTTGGCTCTACCTGCTCCATTCGCCCTGCGGGCTCACTCTGACCCCTACCCTGCCCCCTATTCTCACCCGCCCCCAGCACCTGTACACTTATACTCATAAACCACACCTACTCCAATCAACTCATACCTTCCCCCACCCCTTACTTCCATACCACACCCTCCTAGTATCTCTTTACAATACTAACCATACCTTGAATCCCAGATCATAGTACACTTTATTCCATACCCCCCACTCTAAGTGTAAATAACCGCAATGGTTTCAAAACCAACTCAATTTATAACCCTAATACTACTTCTCCTCACCTTGTCCTATCTAAGTTACATCAGCAGGGCTCTCAATAACAACCACCCCCTCCCCTTTTCATTAAACAAGTTCAATCACTATAAAGCACATATACTTTACTAGCCACATTAGTTCCTATCTATACTCCTTCAATAAATGTCTGCTCTTCCCTTACAAACTCATCTCTACCCACAAACACACTACTCCAGTCTTAACTATGCCTACTCCTACAAAACAAATAACCTTCAAACTAGATAACAAACAGGCTAAATACCTCTTTTACCATATTCACCAACTTATTACCACACTTCTTTCTGGAGATGTGCACACTAACCCTGGCCCCTCTCCTACCTTTAGTCCAAATTCCCTACTTCATACTTCCTCCTCATCAGGAAGATTCCTCTTTCTCTCAGCACTGAATGCTCAAAGTATATGTAACAAAATCCCCAACCTACATGCCTGACTTCTCCACATCCAACCAGACATACTGTCCATCTCCGAAACATGGTTGAAACCATCAATAAAAGACTCTGAGATAACACCCCCCAACTACAATATTATTAGAAAAGACAGAACCCATAAAAAAGATGGTGGAGTCACTCTCTTGTACTCTTCCTCTCTGTCTGTTACTCCATATACTAAACCCATTCCCCAATTCACTAACGCTGAACTAATCCTGGCCCTACTTCAAATCAATAGACATAAGTTCATTTGCATAGCCTCCCTCTACATCCCTCCCAGGGAAAATGTCCGTATACTTAAAGATATACTTTCCTGGCTCTCCACCATCATAACCAATGAGACTATAATCCTTGGCGACACAAACATTAACTGGACCAGCATCCAGTCTCCCACAAATCCCCTGAATATAAACCTCTACAACTTCAATCAGCTAATCAACACCACTACCAGACCTATCAAAGATCACTCCTCTGGTAGCACCCTTGATTGGATTCTGATCACTCACCCTTATTATATATCCAGTTGTGGTACCCTCCCTGACTCCCTCAGTGACCACTATCCCACTTTTGCTCATCATCACTCCCCCTCCCTATAACTCTCTCCTACCTACCTATCCACACACTCCCTAAAACACTTCAACCCCCTCCACTTTCTCCAATACACTAAAACATTTCAACTGGAACCCCCCCCAAAAACTCTCCCCCTAGAAAATGCCGTCACCTATTTCAACACCACATTTATAAATGTTTTAGATACCGTTGCCCCACTAAAAACAAGAAGGATTAAAAGTAACACTGTCCCTTGGCTAAGCAAAGATACCTTAGTTGTCATATGCCTCCGAGACAAAGCCCTAAACCATCACCATAAACATAAAACTCCCATCACCCTAAATGAATACAGGCTACTTCGTAACAGAGTTAAAAAACATATTTCTTTAGATCGTAAATCCTACTTCTCCTCACTCCAAAACAACCATAAGACAAACCCAAAAAAATTCTGGGATGGTATCACCTCAATCTTTAACCCTGGTAGAAAGGAAAACCCTAGCCCAGACCCCAATACCCCCGACAAGGACTTAGCCACCCAATTCAACTTTTTCTTCATTGACTCAATAATCAAACTAACATCATCCTTCACAAACAACCCTACATCTTCTCCTCTACCTTCCCCTATCTCTTTCTACTCAAATACTCCCACCTCCCAACCTCCTCCCTTCTCTATAAAACCCATACCCATATCAACTATAAAAAAACTCCTCCAGAACTTAAAACCATGCTCCAATGCCCCTGACCACATTCCTTTCTACTTCCTAAAGACAGCTGCCAATGCCATTGCCTTCCCCATCTGCATTCTTATAAATCGATCAATCCAAGAAGGCCTGTACCCCAACTCTGGAAAAAGGCCTTTATTATTACCCTTCACAAAGGGGGTAACAACTATAATATCTCTAATTTCTGACCTTTCGCTATCTTATCACCCATCTCAAAACTTCTTGTAAAGTGTATCAACCTACAACTTTTACCATATCTCATACACAACCATCTGCTAACTCCCACACAACATGGATTCAGACCTGGCCATGGCACCACTACCACCCTCCTCTCCTTCCTAAAAGCAGTGAATAAAGCCCGTGATTCTGGACACACTGTGTCTACCATCCTTCTTGATCTTTCTAAGGCCTTTGATACTATCTCTCATAGCCTTCTCCTAATTAAACTCTCTAACCTAAATCTTTCTCCTTCCTCTATCAACTGGTTTACCAGCTATCTCTCTAACAGGCAGCAAGCCGTCAAATGGAAAAAAGCCTTCTCCCCATTTCTCAACAATCCCACTGGCATCCCCCAGGGTTCCATATTAGGTCCCCTACTGTTCAATATTTTCATCAATGACTTTCACCGCACCATCCCTAATGTAAACATTATCCAATACGCTGATGACTCAATAATCATCTGCTCTGCCACATCCACCTCCACTCTCATAAAACTAACACAAGACACCTTCTCCTCCACTGAGCAATGGATGCTAGAGAACCATCTGGCACTCAATGCATCAAAAACCAAACTCATGATTTTCACCCTCTCAAAAACCACAATAATTGACAAAAACTCATTCTTCATCATCAGTAAGAATAATACTCATCTTGAAATAGTACCCAATCCAAAACTGCTTGGAGTACTTATTGACAATCAGCTCAAGTTTGATACCCACCTCCACACAAATGTGAAAAAAAAACACCAGAAACTAGGCATGCTCTACCTCCACAATCGCTACGTCATGTCCTCTACCATGCTTGTTCTCTCTACCACATATCATATCCCTTCTCTCCTTTATGGTGCCCCACTCCAAACTAACTTACAATCTTCCCTAAAGACAAAAATCTCTTGCTGTTACAACAAAATCTCCAAATTCGCTACTGGATACAGATATTCCACCCATCACTGAACTGCCCTCCACAAACTAAATTGGCTAGAGATGCCCAATTACCTTACCTACATTCAACTCATACACGCCCGCAAACTCATCTTTAATCCCTCTCTTTGCCCCTCCCTTGCCTCAACCTTTAAAATGTACCTTCCCAAAAGACTCTTAAGAACCAACACCCAAAATGTGATTGAACAGCATAAGCCTGCATGCCCACCTGGCAAATTTCTACTATTCTTCTCCTTAGCACATCTCTGGAACTCCCTGCCACCTCACCTTCACACCACTAGCAGCCTCTCTACTTTCAAAACATTGCTTCATTCTTACTTAACATCCCTCTGGGAATGCTCCTGTTCCCATCCCATATGAATTCCCCAGTAACACACCTATTTTATACCCCCATTAGCTATCTTCTTCCCCATCCTTTCTCTATACTATCTTTCTACGCACTTTTTTCCTTACTCCCCTTCTTTCCTAAACTCATATCTCCCTTACCCCATATACCCAATTCTATCTCTTCCGCCTCCTTCATATTTTCCTCAGCAGAAATACTCATTCTGTAAATATCTTCTTATAATTGTATGCATTTGCAATCATAGGAATTACATATTTGTAAATATTGTAAATATTCACTTAGAGATCCTTTAATTCTGTTTTTGCATCTTACTAAATTGCACCTTCAGATAGCATTTTTATCTGTACTATTGTTATTCTATACTAATGAAATATTGTTATTGTATTCATTGTATAATGTGGAGCTTTTCTCCCCAGCACTCCATTGAACATGGGCTCTTCTGGCCCAATAGACTATCCTGGAAAACAAACTTCAAATAAATAAATAAATTCAAATCAATTTAATCTTAGTAAGAAAGAGATGGACATTTTTAATAGAACCAGGAGTGACAGATCCCTGAGAATCATGAGACCAGACAAGGGTGGGGGATTAATTGTTTTTGATAGTATAGCTTACGTAAGTTCGATATTCAATTTATTAAAATATGAGGAAGTGTATTCCTTGACCTCTAAGAATCAGGTGAACATAGCTTTCAGCTATATGATTTCCTTAGGAACCCTAGGCTGTTAAATCAATTATATTTGAAATTCCTAGGGTGCACAAAGACATTGCACTCCCCCCCTTTTTGGCCCATAGTATCAGTATGGAAACTCCAAGACCTATCCCTTTCCATATATCTTGATAGGGATTTGAAACCAGTCTATCAAATGGCCACACATATTATAAAATATTTATGGGAGTTTTAGATTATAAAGGGATTTTGTTGGTTGAGAATTTATACTTCTGAAATACAGAAATGCTAAATGTGTTGTCTTGTATCCCCCATGAACAAGAAAATATATATTTTTTTCATGAGGCCATTTTAAGTTGTGATTTGTAACTCCTATAGATATTATTTTTTGATGGATTGTGTAGACATACTTTTAAAAAACAACTATATATTTTTTGAAGGGGAGTTATATCAGCAACTTAAGGAGGCTGCAATGAAAACAGAATTGTGCCCCTGTATTTGCAAATCTTGTTTTGTAGAGTTGGGAAAACACATTTGTTTCCCCATCTGAATATTTTACACACTGTAGGACCTGTTTTAGATATATGTATAATATTTTTTGTCCTGTGGACTGGCCCACAGGATTGTATCCCTCAGTTAACTTCCTATATGAATCACCATAGAATTTTTTAAAGTTGCTTACTCAAACCATAGATAAGGAATTAACTATCTGGACACTTCCATTTCAAGTGATAATGGTGGTTTTGAATCTAACATCTACAGAAAACCCACCTTTAGTAATTCATATTTACCCTACAATAGTGCACACCCATTTGCTTAAAAGAAAGAGCTAGGAAAATGACAATTCATTTGCTTAGCACATATGATATCTGATTATCAGACCTTTAAGACTGAGACTGCTAAGCTTTCACATATGTTTTTGGAAAGGCGGTACCTCTATGAATTGATCTACAGCATTAGTGAGGCTATCACTGATCTTAGGAAAATGAAGTTTAAGCCTTTTTTAGGGAGAATCAATGGTAGAGGCATTTTGCAACAGTATACATCTACAGATGGCTGAATGTGTTATAGATGACAATAATTTCAAGAAAACACTGGTTATTCAATACAATGCGGGTATCAACAAGCTTAAGAAATTAGTTGAGGAAAACTGGAGAAAGTTTGTTAATGATGAAATTATTAGTTTGGTGGGGTCTAAACCTAATTTTGTTTATAAAACAAGGAGTAACCTGAAAAATATATTGGAGATTAAAAAAGTATTAAAGAATGGGAAAACTGTACATCAGCACCCTGATTACAGGCAGATTGTTCTCAAGCAGGGTATTATGCACAAGTAATGCCCACTGAAAAACAAGTCTGCCACTTCACGGCAGCATAGCAAGCTGCCATGGAGCTTGGACTGCAATTAATGAATAAATAATGGCTTTACACTCATTAAGCAGTGCTTTTCCTGTTTAGTGAGTGTAAAAAAAAAACAGTAAAAAAGTGTGCATGTGTATGTATGTGTACGTCTGTTTATGTTTCTGTCTGCCTGTGTGAGTGAATGCATGTATAAAAGCAGAGGAGACCATGACTGTGAGATTGAGAGAAAGAAAGAAAGTGAGAGCAGTTTTGAGAGAGTGAATGCATATATGACAGCAGAGGAGACTGTGTGTGTGAGAGAGACTGCACGAGAGTGAGAGCGATCTTGTGTGAGTGAATATGTATATGAAAGCAGAGGAGATTTTGTGCATGAGATCAAAAGAGAGAGAGAGAGAGAGAGAGAGAGAGAGAGAGAGAGAGAGTGGTCTTGTATGCATAGCTCTCAACTGACCAAATTTTCGCAGAATGTTCAGATTTTTGATTTATATTTTTTGGTCTGTTCCTCATAAAATTTGTGGTTTTCTGAAGTTTTGTAGAAAATCAGGAAGGAGTGAATTCACTAAATCATGACAGGCATTTGAGTTTCAAGCTTTGTATCTTTCAGAAAATGCATTGTAATACAAGACCCTTCAGTCTAACAACTTTCTACGTTTAGAAGAGCAATATTTAAAATGTGTCCCTATTTTTGGGGCTTTGTCCCCCAATTATTTTTGGCTTTGCCCAGATTTTTTTGTATTAAGAGGTTGAGAGTTATGCTTGTTTGAGTGAATGCAAGTATGAAACTACAGGAGATTGAATGCATATATGTATGTGTGTGTAAAAGGAGAAGAAACTGTTTGAGAGAGAGAGAATAGGATCTCTGCAAAGTTGTGTTTTACTTACTTACATTTTTCTAAGCACTATATTTTTTATATATTTTTTATGAAAAATGCTTCCTCTATCACCATTAACATATACTACAGAAAGTTTGAAACATTAGAAGGGGGAACTGTTTTTCATCAAAAATATATAAAAAAATATATAGTACTAAAAAGTAAGTAAGTAAAACACAGTAATTTTACAGAGAACCCATTCTCTAAGCACCATAATGTCTTCCAGGCTGTGTGCTAATGTGTAATTAATACGCTTCCAGGGGTGTAGAGAGCCTCCGCTTGTGAGTCATGCATCATAACACCCCTGGGTGGGCATTAATTACACATTACCACATACCGTAATGGGCATTATTGCTTACTAAAACATAGTGACTGCACTAGGGATACAACTAAATATGGACCTGCTCTCAATGTAAGTATATTTGGGTTGCCAATAGTGTTAGGTTGGAAAATGAAAAACATTGTGTTATAAACCTGCAAAAAGGGAACTGTTGGAATAAGGGGCTTGTCTATATAGCAAAATGCTCCTCTTGCCCTATGATTTAGGACATTTAGGAAAAGGATATAGGAACATGCCTATGACATTCTTAAGGTGAATAAAAATAATGTTCTATTTAAACACAGTTCTGTATATTAGAAATTTGAAAAGGTCCTGTTTGGTATTTTGGAAAAAGTGACCCCAAGCCAAGGGGAGGAGTGTGGGAAGATAAATTGGAGTACTGAAAATTAATTTGCCATTTTTTGTGTCACCTTTACTAATAGCATAATTGTGCTCATAGATTCTTTTGTATAGTTCCCTTTTTGTTCTTCCTACATAAAACGAACTACAGTCTAAACATAATAATAAATAAATAACATTTTTAGACTTGCATGTAAATCTTTCTGGGAACTGTACTGTTGTTCTTCCAACCATTATTTCAATGCTGTCAGTAAACAAATACTGGCAGTAATTGCAATTATAACACTTAACCATCCCTTTTCTCTTCTCAACTTTTTTAACTTTATTGAGCTTACTTTGAAAGAAATCTTTAAAGTTATTAGCTCTTTTTTGTACAAACCTGGGTTCATTTCCTATTTTCTCTACAATTTCTCTATTTCCCTTAAGATTTCCCCAGTTCCTTCTGACTATGTTTTTGATAGTATTAAAATCAGTACTGTTTTGTATAGCTAAAGCTATAGTATAATTTGTGTAGGTCTCATCACCTGTATATTCAATTTCTGTAGTCTTTATTTTGGTCAATTCATCAGTGAACACCCTATCTACCACAAAAGAATCTATGAGCACAATTATGCTATTAGTAAAGGTGACACAAAAAATGCTATGAGTAAACATTATGCTGAGAATAAATGCAAAATTAATTTCAAATGTATAGTGTTAGATACAGTGCACCCTAATGTTAAAATTATTAATATAGAGGAAGAATTAGGATGGTTGGAATATTGTTGGCAGGTTAGATTAAATGCTTGTTTCCCCCCAGGACTTAACAATAGGGAAGAATTTAAAATGTACTTGAAAAGGAAGGGGTTGAAACACTAGTAAAGTTTTATTTGGCGCAGCTTCATATTTTATGGAACTGTGCTTTTAAATGCTAATTGATGCCTTTTAATTGATGACTTTTGTACTATTTAAAGTCTGTGTTTTTAGGGCCACAGCCATTAGTCTGAAGAAGTCTCTATTACTTCCAGATCCATGTAAGCTTTCAGTACCTTTCCAGTTAGGTGGGAAGATTGAATTCTAACTCATATTATCCTCTCGAACAATCTTCTTCAGGGTTGTATTGGGTTTAGGGACTCCAAGAGAGGTGGCCAACTGTTTCATCAAGGTAGAAAGCTGCAGTTGGAGGCTGATCAGATATTTTATTTATTTATTTATTTAACATTTGTTAACTGGGAAAGTCCGACTTGGAACAAAGCCAATTTTCAGAGGAGGCCCGAGGAGAAACACTCCAGATGTGTGTCTTTGACCCTCTCTCTTTCCATATTGTTCAGATCTTTTATTCTAATAAACCACTCAGTGCAAGAAAAATATGTCTCCGACTTAGGGAAACAAATCCTTCATAACTCCAGTATCGCTGTACAGCGGGGAAGAGGGCATTTTCACATCCACTACTAGTTTTGATTGAATTTATTTTCACAAGATGATTGCTTTGAAATGTTACCTTTTTCCAGTTTGTTCTCAGACAAATGATCTCCTGGGACATATATTTTCTGAAAACTGAAGTAGATCCCTTCACATACATACACACACACTTACGTGGCAGCACTGAGAGTAGAACCCCTACCTTGACAAACACATACAGCCATAGACACATTTGACAAACCTGGGTTTAGCAGTAATAACTACCTTGTCAGGGAGTCCATTCTGTTAGAGATTTTGCACACAGCACATGCATCATTGGGCTGGATAGTATAATCACTTACCTGTATAGTTGATGTTGACAGTGGTCCTCATACAGTGGACCTTGGGACATGTACTGGAGGTACCATGGTGTAAAGACAGTACACCCAGCACCCAAACCCCACATTGGATAATGTACTCACTGAAACCCATGATAATGCTCTGACATACCCACAATCACAAATTGACCAGGACTGCAATACAAACCCTTGTCTATCTAATTAGTGCTACTACAGGGATATGCATTTATTGCACATGCCACAGGGATAGTAGGGTGAGGGTTTGTCATGGCTCTCCTAATGTCAGCAACATCACTATCCCTTATAATGTTTGGCAAGGTTTATTGTATTTGAAGAATCTGGCCTCAAAATGCTGTCTCCTACAAATATGCATACTCACACATAATTGCACACACATACACACACTTGCCAGGACTCAGAGGGTAACCCATGCCTATCTACCCATTTGTAGAACAGCGTTATGCTGGTACTGCAAGCTCCAGGTAGCCCATAGGGTGAAGAGTGTAACAAGGTACATTTAATGTAAATTACAGCAGCAGCCATTTCTAAGTATAACAATGAGGGGGTGTAGTGGGTGAGAAGGCCCTCAGAGTATTTTCAACTACATGTTTACAAACACACAGACACTGTTATTCTCAGTAATGCACACTGACAGATTTGTCAGTACTGAGGTCCATAGGTGCAAGTGTTCCTGGGTCTGTACGAGGCTAATGTCCATGGAAAGATGAGAAGAGTAGGGCATGTGAGTACACTGGTATCATGCCACCTGACATTTGTCAGCAGGCCATCTATCAACCAATGCCACTTGAATGATCCCCAGGGTGACAGTTAAATCCAACATCCAATCATCTGGTTTTCTCTTGCACATATATCTTGTACATATATCGACATAACAGAATAGCCATATCCTGCTGTGGCCATAAATCTCAGCTGTACAGATTCACCCAGGTTACCCAGAGGCAGGGCTCATATATCTGGTCAGTTCCCCTTCACACTGTGGTTTACAAGCAAGTTTTTAGCCATCCATTATTGGGTTTGCAGGCAGGGGTAGTATGAGCACACATCAGAGTTTCAGACTTCACACACTCCATGACGTTCATGCTTCCACACCCCCCACTCTGTTATTCTATCCTCTTCCTAACATCATGTGAGCAATATCTGAGAAGTATCCCTGTAGTTGGCCCTTCATCCTAGTGGTATTAAGGGGTTGGTCCACAGTTCATACAGTAGGGCATGGTGGGCATGCTACTGGGATTTGTCAACGTGGTCTTGCATTTGTGTTCTGTTGACTGTGTTAAGTTGTTAGTTGGGACCCCATGGGATAACATACATTGGTACTACGGGTGAGGTACAGGCCTTTGACAGAGGTCTGTAGGGTATTTGGTAGTGATGCAGGCCATCTGTAGCAGGCTAGTGCATGCTGTCACTATTACATTCCCAGGCTGTGAGCCACTGGATTCCCCTCAGATGAAAAGGTAAGTGTGCAAGGTGTTAATGGCAATAGTTCCTGTCCATATTAATTCATTGGTCTGGATGCTGGCAGGGTGCTGCTTACAGCTAGGGACACACCTGCATGGGACACTTCTTCAGCATGCTGCATTCTGTGGGTATTCCCACACAGAAATGGGGGCCATACTGTACTCATTCCCAACAGCAAGACTATGACGTGTGATAAACCTGTGGCTGATGGTGGGGTGAGCTGAGTGCATGTGTGATATGGAAGCTTCATACAGCTGACTCAGAGATATATATGGAACATTCCCTTATGCTGCCTTGTACAGGGACATAGGCAGTTTCTCATTACTTCATAACTGTGCCTTTTGTGGTCTTCCAGTGATTGGCCAGACTACATCAGTATTCCATACTTCACAGACAACTAATGTGCTGCTAACCTGTATCTACAATTCCAAAGTTGTGTGCAGTTGCCAGTTGAATTTTATGTACTCTGTCTAGGGTACATACACCTTTGTACTGTGTGTATGTATGGGCCCACATTCATGGCATGTTGACAGATATTGACATCTGGACAGTGAATATGAATGACTGCTGACATGGGTATTGCTGAGAAGCATTGTGGTTGCCACTGTAGTCATTGGAACATGGCCCTTTCATCCACAGTACTGCCCATGGTCCACCGAGATACAACCCTCCATGCCTACATGCTGACCACTTCCAGAAAGTATTGAACACACAACAACTTAACACACGGACACTTGCATATTGTATACATGCAAGAATCTATCCTGTAGATTGGGCCAGCTCGGGTAATCTGTGCTCAACTGTTATTACACCTCACACTTACATGTTACTGCATTTCTACATAGGATTGTGGGGGGTGCACCTGATTACTTTAAACATTTGCTATGACTGTACTGGTATTTCAGGTACTCTGTTGGTTTCCATTTCATTTTGTATTCTGACCTATCATGTAGACTGGAGGCATATCAGTAGAGTACTGATCTTAGGTTTTATTGGCCTACATTTCAGTTTCAGACTTCTTACCCTTCAGAACTAACAGACAACTGCCAGACCTGTTGTAGTCTCTCTGTGTAGGTCTGGAGGGGGGCTGTTAACCATTGTCATCAATTGGAAACCTTAGCCCATCCTTTCTTTATGGTCATCTACACCTGTCCTGCTGGCTGAGGCTGGTGTAGGTAAGTGTGCCTCAATGACATGGATGTGTGTGTCCTATGGACACACATTTGGGGCACCATATGTACTGCAGTGGGATTTGTCACCTTGTCTAGTACTGCTTAGTATGTTGACACCAGTATTTGTTATGGATTTCATGCTGCCCATGTAGGTGTCCACTATCTGCTGCCATCCCATTCAGTCACCCGGTTCCCTTGCATGCTCACTTCCATACCATAGACACAATTATCAGAACATACTATTCCATTTAGCAGTTGATAGGAAGAGTGACTTACCTTGTGGCTGTGCCAGTATTGAGGATGGTGCTGTAGGGCTGACTATGTCGGATGCACATAGTACACTTCTTATACATGGTAAAGCACAGGACAGGTAGTGTCATGTTTGGCATCCCTTTTACTGTATGTGTGAGTCAGAGAGAGGTGGCATTCCCTGGGTCCCTACTGTGTTAGTGTATGTGCTATGCGTTGCCTCTTTGCCAAAGTCTGGGCATACTGGGCATGCCTCCTTCTGCCTACATGGGCAGGCTCAGGTTGTTCCTCCTCTGAGTCTCTCTGTGCCTGTCATGGCCTTGGCAATGGTGGGTGGCTGTGTGGCCTTTCCCCATGCTGTGTCTGGTGCAGCTGTTTCCGCAGGATCATATTGTGTAGCATGGCACATACTATGAACATTTGTGTACATGTAGCTGGAGAGTACTGCAAGGCTCCACCAGATATGTCCAGGCAGCCGAATCATGACTTGTGCATCCCAAACACATGCTCTATTATGATTCTGCTTTGTGCATGTGCCTCATTATGGAGTTCTTGTTCAGGTGTGTGTGCATTTCTGATGGGTGTCGTCAGCTACAGCTCCAGTGCATAACCAGCATCCCTCACTAGGTGGCCATATGGGATGTCCCCACTGGCAAATGACTGGTACAGCTGTGTCATATCCCAGATGTGGGAGTCGTGATAGCTTCCAGGGCTGCCAGCACACACATTCAAGATAATGCCTTGGGCATCTCACATGACCTGGCAGTTGATGGAGGGGAAGCCCTTGTGATTTATGTAGACCCTACCCTGCTCGCCGAGTGGTGATTTGATGTGTATATGCATGCAGTCTATAGCAACCACTACCTCAAGGTATTCTGCTATTTAGTGGAAGAGACACATATTGCTGGTCAACACCTCATGGGTGTTGAGGAAATATATGTGCTCACAGGCATGTGCTGACATGGCATCCAGGAACTGGTGGAGTACCCTGGATGCTGATGCCTGTGAGATTCCCATGATATTCCCAATTGCCCTTTGGAAGGTACCTGTGGTTAGTATTCTTAAGCCTTCACATACCTTGGTATCCACTGGGATGGGTTCACCTCTGTTTGTTTCTGTGTGTGAGGCGTGGCCAGCACAGCTCAAACATTTACTGTAGAATGTCCCTGTCCACCCTATAGTGCTCCACTATCTCCAGCTCATGTAGACCCTGGTAGGTTACCTTGGGTCTGTACACTCTTCTTCTTCTCCTGACTGTGGGTTGGTCATCAGCACTCACATCTTCACCACCCTTAGCCTCTTGCACATATTGACGTATGAGAGCAAAAGCCTAACATTTTGTTAGCTTTGTCAGGTAAAATTTCCTCATCTGTGTACACTGGTGGTGTAGAGTTTGTGGGAAAAGCCAGACTGGAAGGTGTTTGCATAGTTCATAGTAATGTGCTAGGCTGTTCCATGTGTAATTGGCTGATTCTGATACATTTCATCTGCCAGCTATGCTAGTTCTCCTTGATTGCCTTCCTACTGCTGTTTTCCCTTCCCATTGCCTTCCTGTTTAAGCCCCGAGGCGCGGTACACATACCCAGTGCTCAGATGTGAACAGAGCTGCTATTTCCTATTTTTTTTTTGTTTTCCGTTTAAGCAATGTAAACACTGCTAAGCAGCCTCAAACACACCCTCTTCCTTAGCTGTGCTTAGCTAAGGGCAAACACGGGCCACAGAGCTCCAATAAGCTTACAGCATTCATGACACTCCCCCTTATGAGGTCATCTACCTCTTATACTTATACAGTGGTGTTGCTGCATCTACATGGTTGGGTGCAAGCTAACACTGAGAGGAAATCTGTGATTCAGTATCATTCCCCTCATTTGCATAAAACAGAATGCTAATTCATAGTTACCACACTCACACTGAGCCTTCCCCCTTAGCCACCACGATTTCCTGGTATTGTTGTCTTATGCATGCCATTGACTATTATGGCAAAATGCTGATTTGGGTTTAAAAGCTTATTTCCAGCTTTTTTTCTTATTTTCGGGCCAATCCCAATTGCACCTCTGCCCTACGGCTGAAATCGGCCAAAAAATAAATAAAAGTTATTTTTTTATAATTTTGCAACTATTTCTCATGCCAATGGCCATATATTTGGCCATTGGCATGCCTACTACATTGAATACATGCTTTCTTTAGAGCTGTCATGCCTCCATTTTGTAATTTGCAAAAATGTATTCAGTTAGTAACTGAATACATTTCTTCAGGTTGCACTATTCCTGCACAGATGAATGCTTGTTTTATGGATCACTAATTCACCTCATTTGCGTGGTTTTCACCAGCAAATGAGGTAATTAGCATATAGCAATGCTGTCCATGCAGGAATAGTGTTGTAGCACTCATGCACGTCCCAGGAGCTTGTTCCTGGATCGCTCATCGGCCATATTGCATGCAGCAGCTCTTGCACTATTCCTGCACTCCGTGCAGAGCTTGCTGAATCTGTTTTGTTTTATGTAGTTTATCTCACTGATAATGGCTTGCACTATAAGCTTCTTCTAGTTTTATCTTTTAAACAATTGGTTTATGCACTTTGTTAATTTCATAAAGGTTAAAACGGCTAGAGTTAGGTTGTCATGCATTTTCCTTTTGAAAGACAGTTAGTTTTATTGCTTATTATACCTTGGCTCACATATATTCTTATTTTCAAAACTCAGATGAGTTTTGTTGAGAGACAACTGAATAAATAAAGATTGATATAAAAGGTAAATTACATGTGAGACTCATACAGCTTTTTGACTTGAAAATACCCTCTAAGATTTTGATGACAGCATAAAACATTTTTGCAGTTTTGCCCAGTTGGGCAATCGCAGTAAACACATGTCAAATAAATAAATAGTAAATAAATAAATACATACATTTCTTCATACTGACAGATGGTGCTGACCTTCTGACTTCTTGTTTGGTCCCTTTGTCAACAAGGTGATCTTCCAGTCTGGAACGCCCTTGAATTATATCTTAATACCATTTTGTCGATGCTCATAATCTTTTAAGTACCACTGTTTATCTTTTATAATGCCTACTAATAAAAGTTTTACGTTTTTCTATATTTTGTTGCACAAATTGTTTGAAAAAGCAATATAAAGGGCAAAGTCTAAACGTGTCTAATGACAGGCCCTTGGTCTTGCCCCATGCTGTATTACTTCTTCCTCTAGCCACTCTTCATAAGCCCACTCTGTACAATAATCCCTTGTACCCATATACTGTTTGTCTCTGCTCTTGAGAATCAGAATCCTCCTTGGTTAGTTCCCATAAGTTTTGAAATATGGGGTCTAATGGCTGTGCCTGCCTTAACTCTCTCTTCACAATCTTCAATAATTCTGCTTCTAATGGACATTCAGTACTTTTCAACAACAATGTTTTAGGTTTACTGCTGTCAATCAATTCCTCCCCTGAAATAACTATTTCTAGAGGAAACGCAGTATCATCTGATAGCTATTGCTCTGGTTAAGACTTTTTCTTATCACCTAGCACTTTTTCTGAAGTAGTCACATTATCAGCCACTTTTGGAGAGGTAGGAACTGTGAATCCCAAAATGCTACATTTCCCACAAAATCTACACCATGTTTTGCTGGAAATTGCTACACAGGGTACTGTTAGTCATAACCTAGTACAATATCTGATGGCATATCCTTAAACTCTGCCACCTGCTTGACTCCCTACGTATTTCCCAGTCCAAATGTTTTCTGGCCAATGGCATCTGAATAGGCATTCCTCCCTTGATCCTAACTAGAGTGGACTATCTAGGTTGGTAATATTTCAATAAAGCAATTCCAAACATAGCAGTAGTTTTATATTATGCAATATTCCCCTTGGCAAATGTTTCCCCTACTCGCTACCAAGACAGGGTACAGGTGCTTACATTAATTTGGATAATTTGCAATTTAAAGACAACCTACTACTACTGTATTGCTGCTTTAGCTCTCTCAGTCATTTGTGTTCTCCAACCTGTCATTGTGGAAATACAAATCTTACCTGCCCCATCTGGATGGCTGCACTGGAAATATTTTACTTCAAGATATTGTCATGTAGTTGAGCCTGTGTTTTCTCTTTGTGACTGTGGAACATGCTGGGAAGGCTTAGACTGCCCATATGGATTCACTTGTACTCATTTGTTGTGATAGATATCCTATTCTTATGCAGATGTGGAATACAAGTTAAACTGAACTTAGCTTTCCTCCCATTACATCAGCAATGTTATACTTCTGATCTGCAAACCAAATTATCATGTCTTCAAGCAAAGCACCGAGTGTTTACTCCCTTGTCATGTTTTCCTAGAATTTCAAATGTAATAACTTGCTATCAACTGCCATACCCATGAAACCAAGTGCTTATTTCTGCAGTATAATTACTCACACCACCATCTGCCTTTCATACATGCTTTGTGTTTATTTTTATACACATTATGAGTCAGTTTAAAGTGATAAAATAAACAACTTTTAATTTAATCATTATTTAGAGAATCTATGTATGATGTTTTGGACACAGCAAACGATGCCTTACCAGTGAGCAGAGGGTTTAAAATCCTCAGTTATTGCCTCAAGTCAATTTAATGTTGATCACACATACACTTTCAACTGCTAGAATAAAACTATCAAATTATTGTCATCTTTATACTGAGGAAAGAATTTGGCACTGACTTTGGCATTCAGTGGTTAACTTAAATTTCCTCTTTTTGAGAAGACAGGATCTCCCTCTTGTGCATGTTCTGCTTCTCTCTTTCTTAAGTCTCCACCTCTCTTTGCACTTCAAGCTGTTCTGTCATCTCAGTGGCCTTGAGTTCCAGCCGTTTTTTATCTCTAGCCTTGTCTCATTAATTCCAGCTGGGTTCTGACATTATCAGAGGATAGATTAAATTGCTTTGAAGCATACATTGTATGTTCTGCATTTACCCGGCTGCCTGCAGTTGTAATGGACTGCATTTCAGAACATACAATCTGCTATCATAGCCTCCTTAAAGATAACAAAATTCCTTTAATTTTGCACTAATTAGTCAGTTGTGATGCTGACATTTTTCCATATTCAACATAAGTCTGTTTTGCAAGTAGTCTGACTAGAAAATAACTGCTACACAAGAGATATCACTGTATATTTACCTTGGGACTACAATGGCATCCACATGTTTTGGTGAACCAAACTATGTTACAGACTATTGAACTCTAATTTCAACTCTAATTTCAACTGCATACCAAATAAGTAAAGAGCAGTGATATAATCCTACTAACTGCTGCCAATTAATATGCAGTGAACAGTGACTATGGGTTCTGCTTTCCACACTGGTACAGTCCATATCTGAATGTACAACAGAACCAGCAATAAGATTCAAAGGCAATTGTTGTTAAGTTTAAACTATAAATGAACAATGTTGCCTTGGGAAATGCCATATCCAAACATAGTTGTAAGCCCCTAGCTTTAGTTCAGAGTCACACAGGCAATAGAATGTGGGGGAACTGAACCTTACACCAGTAGATCATAGGAAAAAGCTCTTTAATCCTTTAAAGTTTTATATTTATTTTTCATAAATATATAGCATTGACTGTGAATTACATTTCATTAAGAGACATAGCTTCTAGTTAAGCATTGAACTTTAATCGGAAGTAATAGCTCTGTGTGGAATAAGTCGAATTCAGTGTTCAAAAATGATTCTTTCAAAGAGAAGCCCAAAATCACAGTCGGTGTAAATGAGGAATACGATTCAAATTAGTGTAGAAAGACTCAAGAAAAGGAACTTGGAATAAAATATTACTCATTACAGTAGGAAAACATCTCTGAACCTTATGCAGTTCAGCCAAGTACTGGCATCTTGAGGTTAAGCAGTTTGAATTTTGTACTAAATAGAGCTCAGGATCTACTGATAGAAGGCTAAAGAGATCAGTCAGAACTTACAAACTACTCAGTCTTTGAGATTAATAAGTATATTTTTATTTAAGTTAGGAATCACTAATGACATTTTTAGTAGAAAGACTCAAATGCTTGTAACCTACCAATTATATTACTCTGCACTACATGTTTGCTCAGTAGAGATATATACTATATGAGGATGGTACAAAACAATACAACATTATCCTATGCAATTACTTTGTAACAGTTCATATGTGGTAAAGGTCAGGTCCCGAGAGAGAGAGAGAGTACACTGTCATAACTGTGATGACTGTTTGGATACTGCCATACATAATTAGACTAGAATTTTAGCAATTATTTAAAAAATGTATTATCATAGATACAATAAATACTGTCCAAAACAACCATCTCATTAATGTACACTTCTGTCAACTGACTACAATAAAGAGTACAAGCATAATAACATATCTGATTATTAAATTTTAATTAAATCTTTAAATTATAAAGGCTTAAGGTTAAACTTTGTTAAGCTTATCATAGGTGTGATAAAAGTATAAAGAATACAATGCTATATATTATCAAAATTGTAATGGGACTGAAGCTACAACATCCTACTGTCAAATGCAATTCTGTTAAATCTAAGTGAATGTAACATTGTTTCAAATGCAATGTTGTTAAATCTAAGTGAATGTAACATTGTTTCAAATGCAATGTTGTTAAATCTAAGTGAATGTAACATTGTTTCAAATGCAATGCTGTTAAATCTAAGTGAATGTAACATTGTTTCAAATGCAATGCTGTTAAATATAAATGAATGTAACGTGGCTCTTAACACTGGTCCTTAGCCTCCTCATACCCACATTCAAATTCACTTCTAGCATACTAGCTTTGCTTCCTTCACCCAGTAACCAAATAAAAAAAATATGTAGGTAAAAATTTGTAAATCACAGATTATATTATCTTGTGGTTTATAGAGGAAATACGTTTTAGTATGTCATGAAATAAAGTAATTTCTTAAAAGAAGTAAACTGTGTGTAAATGAAAATATTTCCCATATAGAAAACAATTTTAACAGAAGTGGACAAACACAATGGAACAATAAAATGCCATTTGTTTGTGATGATGATGATAATGATGATCAAAATAATAATAATAATAATAATAATAAATATTGGCTTGAGATTTCAGTGATAAGCTGCTACATCCATCATTAGGCATCAAAAGTTACTTGGGAATACACCTGCAGCAAAACATGTGACCAAGCAAAATATTTAAGGAACAAGGCATTTAACAAAATAAAAATCTTACAATGGCAAAAGACATTCTAATAAAACACATTCATATTTATGTTTATTTAAATAGGGCTTAATTGAGGTGGCACCATTCAAGCTATGCCATCATGCGCAGCTCAGTTTTGTCATTTTAACTTACAGCGTAGTATTTCATCTATTATATACCCTCCCGACCTCCTTTATTTTACGATTTGGTATACAAAAATTTAAAATCAGCTTCAGGATTAAGATTTGTTGTATTTATAATGTGTATTGCACAAATTGTTCTTGTTTAAAGCATGTGTTAAATGCTAGTTTTATTAGGTTTAAAAGCCTTATTGTTGGTAGTTAAGAATTATCATTTTTCAGATTGGTTGGATATATCATCTGATATGATATTATTAGTCAAGGGGAGACACTGTTCTAATCATCACATTTCTACTGAAATTCAATTATTAACAACTTTAAATGTCATTATGTAAAAGACTATAGGGAGGTAATAAAACCTCTTTTGTTTGTGGTTTAGAATGTTCATTAAAAGGAAACAGCTTTTTGAACAGCCTTTTTAAATGAATTATGCATACAAGCTTTCTCAGCATGGAATCATGGCCTCGTATATATGACCTTGTATACCTTGTATGTAAGACAAAGGAATATAAGGATCAACTCAGTGAAAAAGCAACAGGTTGTGTCAGCACATAGTTAACATTTCATTGTATATTTTTGTGATACTCTGTGTCTGTTGCTATACAGTTAGTATGAATATAGACTCCTGGGTAAAGGGTTTTCTACTACAACTGACTTATACTTATATATAATACCAATATAAAAAGTTACTCAGTGTTTTCCTTATACATTGCTTTGTGTTTCTAAAGCTGTGTAGTAAATTGAATGGGTGATAAAATACATTTTCCAGTTCTGAGCAGTCTGCTTTGTAAAATAAATGAATTATATGACATTAGAAGAAGCATTTAGGTTATGCAAATCTTATTATTAATTCATTCATGTTTTGATACCTGCATTATATTATTCATATTTTTGGGGAGACCATAGTCTGACCTGGCACTTAACAAGTAGAGGGCAGAAAACAAGTAGTCCTGGGTAAGATGCAAACATCCACACATGCATATGCAGATACGGACACATGCACACAATTCATAGGCTCACAAATTCACTTATGTGCATGTCTTTGGATCAGTAGAACAGCTGCTAGACAATATTCATGATCACATAGAGGATAAGGGCCATCTTCCTAGAATGTGACCCTGATAAGAAATGAACCATGGAACCAAGCACTGCCAGGCAGCAATACTAAGTACTGCACTACTCTCATACTTGCATACTAGGAAATTATTTAAATTAAGTTTCCAATGACTCTCACATTGTAAATAAAAATTAAAGACGACAGATCTTTGTATTTCTTATGCTCTTGGTGGTTTTCTGTTACTTTTGTAACAGATCCCTATTGAAATGTGATCACCTGTAACATCCTCATATATCAGATGGAAAGAATTCCATGGTTAATCAGATTTTACCAGCAGGATTATTTTAGATTATTCCCTCTGTACTTCTCCTGTGCTGACTGATGAATACTTCCTTAGTAGTCAAAGCAGAATCACAAAACATCTCATGCAGTTCCATTAAAGCTTTAAAATTCTACCTCTCACAAAGACAGGAAGTCAAATAAACTGTCCTTTGTTCGCTGGGCTACTGTCTGTTCTGAGAGTCATCTGATGTCTCTATAAAGAGCGTAAACTTCCCATCATTCCTTCTCAAAATGTCTTTAGTGTTGGGGCAAAAGTAAGTGCATATATCTCACTAAAATGTCTAATGGCATCCCACTGCTCCTTTTAACTGAAGAAAAACTGCATATGAAATAGGAATATTCAACATTTCTAAGAAAAGGACTGCGCAAAGAACAAAAAGAATTGCATAGCAGAATAAAACTTTGTTAAATACAGTATTTTGGATGAGTATCACTCTCATGTCGCATACATTTTGCATCATGTTATAAATAAAAAAGAAGAAAAAATAATAATTGCTTTAATATATCAATTGTCTTAATAATAATACTACAAACAGACTGAATCAAAAAACTGAAAAAGAGCTCTGCTTAGCCCTTTATGTTCATCCTAAGCAGATTCCCCATACTTACTTTTTCCAACTTTCTTTGTCTTCTAGAAACTTGTCAAATACAGCTGAATTTTTTCACTGCAATATATATTCTCAAAAAAGAATTTATCTTATTGATGAGATAAAAGCACAGTTTTAATCTGCAATGCATAATGTCATGGGTGTTAAATAAGAGAAATGTATAAAATACTAATGAGTGAGAGTCTCATTTCTATTAGAAATATGTAGACCAACGGAGATGATTGCTTATGTAACTGAATTTCCTAGCATATCAGCTGAACAGTTTTTGCGCAGTGGTGCAGCAGTTAGGAGTTGTCACCTCACAGCAAGAGGTTCTCTGGTTTGATTCTTAGCTGGGGTGTATTCTTTGTGGAATCTGTATGTCCTCCCTGCATGCACGTGGGTTTCCTCTGAGTGCTCTGGTTTCCCCCACATTCCAAAGACATGCGTCTGGAGCATTTCTCACTGGGCCTCCACTGAAAATGGTGTCTGTTCCAGTCTGACTTTCCCGATACACAAATGTTAAATAAAATAAAATAAAATCATATGACATGATTCTACAGAAAGCACATGGTGTTGCAATATAACATTTTATAACTGGCATAAAAGTTGATTCATTTTATAGTGTTTGATAAATGAAGGTATATCTATTAGTTGACCCATATTTACTTTTCCTCAGGTAAACTAATTTGTGGTCAAGGCTTCAATATTAAGAAATAAATTCATAAAAGTGCAGTAGAGATAGTAGGCGAATGACTATGTTAGGAATTATTGGGAAGACTTACAGTTCTTCACATGGTGTTTGAATAAGCTTCACAATATCATTGCATAAAGATTTAGGTTTCCTTCAAGCATCCTTCCAGTACATCAGTACTGGTCGTGATGGAAATATTGCACTACTGCTTTTAGTTCACAGGACTTGGAGGAGAAGTTGTTTATTTTCATTTTTCCCACCATCTCCATTTTATTAGAGTTTGTGTAAACTCTGAGTATGTATGTATATATGGGGATCAAGGGTATAGCAGTTGCCTTCATATGGATGCTATAATAGAGGGGCTTGCCCCTTTGTAAAAGAACTGGCAGCACAGCACCATGTGACATTTGCAAAGTCAATGTTTTGTATGCAAAAAAAGTTGAGGATTTATTTGATTTTCCTGTCATTACTCATGATGATTACATGGTTTGTGACTAATAATGTTTGCCCATAAATTCCTTCCTACCTTAGACTGCACCTCATTAGTGCATAAGCAGTGTTAAGGAAGAGGTAATATTATGCACAGCAGTTCCCTTCTCTGTTAGCTGAACACCTGTAGAATGGTAAATATTCAAGACTTTCTGGCCTCCTAGTTCAGTATTATCTTATTGCATATGACTATACCTGTTTTTTCTTGCTCGCAACACTAGTCAAGGCATAACAATGAATCAGGTCTGGGTTCATGGGTCACTCGTAAAAAAAAAAAAAAAACATCTGTGCCTTGCAGCTCTTACCTAGGTAATGAATGAATGCAAATAACGCAATATAAGTCTACTTCAATATATGCTCCAATCTGCAGTGACATGAATATGCACCAAATGCAAATATATGCATAAATGCTTCACAGCAACCTAGGGGTAAGACATGCAAACAAAGGAGTACCAGTGGATTTCAGCAACCCTTCAGAAGTCTTTCTCTGTATGATGCAAGGTCACACCTTACAACTACTTTGGTCAAGAATTCTGGACAAACCCAAAAATTATAGGGTAACAAAGTCCCCCAAATCAGGGACAAACTTTAAATATTACTCTGATTCTTATAAAGATTAAATTGAAATTTAAATGAATCAGCTTTAGCTTTCTCTAAACTTTAAGTATAAGAGAAATAGGTTTGCATTAATGTTTTTTCTGAACAAGTATTAAACCTTATTATCTGGCATTATTAACTGACTGCTTTCAGTGGTTTATCTGAAAATCAAACATTTTATAAGGAACAGGGCAAAATAATAATGGAACATCCAGAAAAGTCTGCAAAATGTTGGACAGTTAGGAGATATGCAAAAGAGGTAAACTATTATTAAATGGATTCTTGCAGAAAGTTTATTTTTATGAGAAAGACCATTTTAGGAATGATTCATTGGGTTAAATGAAATATTGACAAAGTCCTAATAAGTTAATAAAAAGGTAAACCGTGAAGAAAACAAGAGTTCAGTTTCTTTTGTCTATTCCTTTGATATTATTTATGATTAATAGCGTATTAAATGCTATCTCTTAGTTCTTCCCCTACAGCAGATAGGTACATCATGCTTTAAATACAAATTTCAAATTACTTCTTCTCACTATCAGTGAGAATTACACAAGCTAGAGGATATTTGGCAAATATTCTTCAATCTATACAGATATGAAGACATCCCTCTCTGTCTCTCTTTCTCTCTCTCTCTCTGTCTCTCTCTCCCTTCCTCTCTTTCTGATGTATTTACCAATTATGAATGTATCATGATATGCACAGGAGCATTGAAAAAGATGATGCCACAGTACAACTGTAATACTAAATACAGGGATAATAATACAGAATTATATTAACAATTAACAGTGTAAATGTATATGGTTCAATGAACTCAAAATATTTAAATTCCAGCATTCTCTCCTAATGTATTGTCACTACAGCAAGAACATGAAACTCTAATTATCCAAATATTTTACAGTGAATGAATTTCAGCTAGAAGAGGTTAGGGGTCAGCAAATTTCAGCTAGCTTAACTACTATAATACTTTTCTGCAGTATTGCAGTGATCATTTATCTGAAAAGTAAATGCTTCAACATTAGCACATATTAATTTAACAAAGAATTAATTATGTCCCTGCAAACTCCAGCACTATTGTAAAACAAGAAATAAAATCTGAAGCAACACATCTGCTAAGCTTTGGTTATGCTATTCCAGGAGTACCATTAGAAACCCTAATAGTCATCAACAGCCAAAGGTCACCTGAGATGCAAAGTGCCTAGGGTGGTGCAGTTCACAGATCCTGGTCAGTCTTAAGTGCAATTGCAGGAATCAGAAATGAATGATGACATTGCATTTGTTGTCAGAACCGAAGTACTGTAGCTCTCTGTGTGTGGCATAAACAAACAGTTGTTATTTTCTTTTTCCCTTTTTTTTTTTTTGTTTTTATTTTGTTTACTCCTCAAGTTTGAGTCAGTGCCTTTTATCTTTTCCTTTTTTATGCTCATGTGTAAGTTTGGGAGCACTGATGGGAAAGAATGGACATGGCTAAAGGAGTGCTAGATTGAAAATTAATCTTTTTTTTTTTTTTTGCTTCTTAACTTAAAGGTTTTATGTTTTTGTTTCTTGACATAAAGGTGAGGGGGGTGCCAGATCAGGGAATGGCATTGGGTGCCAGAATAGCAACACCTCTGTACAGGTGCATAACTGCCACTGGTTTTGTTAACTATGAAGTTTACATTAACTTTTGGTTAACTTGTGTGCAGAAACAGGATGTGTGCAGTGGGAAAATACCCATTTTGTTGCAGTTATACACTAGATATAAATGTTTGCATGGAGGTGAAGCCCTCTTATTGGGGGATATTGAGAAGCAGACCTCCACATAAATGTACTTTGGTTCTGACTTTGTACCTATTTGTGTGTTTTTTGTAACAATCTCAAAAACAATGTTTATTTGCTTGCATTTACAATCAGATGAGAGGTTGGCATAATGGTTAAGGTATTTACCTTACAGACACAAGATGCAGCATTTGATTCTCACATGGGTTAATTGGCTAGGCTTTAAATGGCCCTCAAGGGCCTATGAAGATGTCTCTTTTTAATAGTCATAGCTGAGCATTGGACAGTCAATGCTTTGATGTCAGTTATGAGATGGTTGACTGTTGCAGTTTTTGTCATTTGAATCGGAGCCAGTGACTTGCTTGCTTAATTCCAGTTGATTTGCTATAAGTGTGCAAGATCAGTGAATAGTGGAGTTAAGGAAGTTTCTCCTTTTCCCTACTGTTGGACTATCCTCAAGACAGTATATAGGGGCTCAATGCTTTTGATGTCATCTACCAGCAGAATGTCTTTTGAATTACTGATTCTGTGATATTCTGCAATATGCTCATATACATATACTACATGTAGCCTATTCTAATCCTAGCAGATAATCTGGTATAATAAAACATATTATCACACTTACACCAAATCCACCACCATCCCCCTCACACACACATATATCTATACACACACACACACACACACACACACACACACACACACACACACACACACACACAGCTACATGCAATCAACTACAGATAAGCTCAATCTCACTAAATCACTCACAAACACCTTTACACATACTCTCTCTCACATGCACACACATACCCACACACACACACATATCTACCTATCTATTTATCTTTCTAAGTCTGCGAGCGCGCGCGCGTGTGTGTGTGTGTGTGTGTGTGTGTGTGTGTGTGTGTGTGTGTGTGTGTGTGTGTGTGTGTATGTGTACATACCTACATACTTGGGTCTATGCCATTTCTCTGAAATTCCAATGGCTGAACCAATTTCATTGAAAACTCATTTCAATGAAAAAGTCCTTTCACTGAAAACTCATTTTAAAGAAAATCATCTCCACAAGAAATATATACTAAAACATGTTTTTACAGAGGGTCGGGCCCATGTGGGATCCCTCGCTCTTCCTTATATAACTGCATGGTCACATAACCTTTGAGAAAAGATAAAAGCAAAAAGTCACTTCACATGGTGAATCAGTACCGAAGGGCAAACATAGACAGTCATATATCTGGGGGTGCAACAGGATGCTGACCATCACAGTCTACACATTCTCTGCTAGATTCACTTCCTTAATAACACCTGTGATAAGAAATTACATCATCGCATGCTTTCTATACATTTTGACACTTTTCTATGAAATGAGTTTTCAGGTAAATGAATTTTCAGTGAAATGGGTCTGGTCCTTTAACTTTCAATGAAATGAAGATTCAAAGCAAGGACAGGGACCAACATACATACACACATAGACATGGTCTTCCTCATACGAACCTCAGCAAGATGACCATCTAGTTATACACATCCACATCTATAAATCTATATATCGGTATTCATAACTTTACAGACAGACAGACACTCTCACACACACGCAAGCACACACACGCACACACACAAACACATATACACACACACACACACTCACACACACACACACACACACACACACACACACACACACACACACGCACACACACACACACACAAACATATGCTCACATATACACTGCAGTCACATAGTCACAGCTCTCATTGGGGTGAATAGATAAGGATCATTTTTGATGGCATTTATTTTTTTTCATCCTAGAAGAAAAATGAGCACAGTAGTGCAATTCTCTTAAATTCTGTTTTAGATTAATCCCCTTCTAGTACAATGTCCAAGGAATAGCACATGGACAATTAGAATTAGCAGGTCCCCTGGACTGCCACATTTACCTACTGCATCTCCAGTATGTCCATTGTCCATGCTACTATCACTACCTGGAGAAAAGTGAAGCAGTGTAAGAAGTCCCTGAATCAGAAGGCTTACTCACAGTGTGGAAATCTTTGGGGCTGAGGTTTCCACAACACAGTATGCTCTTCTGAATCCCACACATGGTGAGTACAAATGTTTTGTAGTATGCAGTGATGCATAAAATTAATTTAAACTTTTATAGCTATACTCGATACCTTTCTGTAAAATAAGCAAAAAGAATAAATATTGATTTTTTTTGTATTTTAGACTCTGTTTTATATATAAAGATTCTCAAAAGCCCTAGAGAAGCATACTGTTTGGTGACAGAAAAGCTTTGAAGGGCTTGACATCCAAACTTGTCTTTTTATTCAGTTCAGCTTAAGCTGACTGATGGCTTGGGTATCTGAAAGGTGCCCTGAGGCTTTAAAACATGGCTTGGGCATGTGAAAGGTGCCTTGGCACTTTGAAAGCTAGGTTGGATGTTATATCCTTGGCAGGATAAAAACCAATATAGCTAAGGCTAAAGCTACTGCTGCAGTGGTCAACATCATAAACCTTTTCTTAATCCCAGAAAAGCAAAAAAAAAAAAAAGCTTGCTCTTTGTTACTTGCCATAAATTAACTAAAGCTCCAAAACCCCTCAATATCAAAGACTTCAGCAAGACCACAAATGAAACAACATCCAGTTTGTAATACCTTGGCATCTGGCTATACCAGAATCTGAACTTCAAGGCCTCAGACAATACTAGGAAGACAATAAATTCTTCCCATTTCTGGGCAAGGGAAATATCTAATCTTCTCAAAACCATTGGCAATGGAATTCATCCAACCCAACTTGAATATGACCTACGCATTTTATGTGTAGCCTCCCAGAGAAAAGTATCAACTTTACAAATGATCTCAAATAAAATATGTTACTTTATCACTCACCTACTGTTCCCCTCGCAAATATCACTGTAATACTCTTGCCAAAGTCAATTTGTTGTCACTTTAATAAATAGCAGGTCTCCTTCCTGGTTCCCTTCTTTCCAAACTTCTTCTTCAAACTCACCATGGGCAAAAAAATCTCATAAGGAAAATATCCCCCTATATTCTAAGGGGTTACACACCCCAAGTACCTTTACTGTGCAACCACTAAACCATACTACAGTGCACAAACCATGCATTTCTATATTACGCCCTAAACAGTAGGGATCTCTTACACATCAAATTAAAGATGTTTATACATTCTCCCAATTTATTCAACAGTCAAAGCTACATCCTCTACGGCAAGCCTAATGTAAAGGGTCACACAAAGGCAGTGTAATCTTATCACTCCAAATCCATTTCCTCTTCTTTTCTCTCACTTCTACTCAACCATCTTTCACTCACATGATTTTAAAGTTTGTCAGCCTCTTGTTTGCACATATATAAATACAGTTTCTCTTCTCATTTGACTGACAGCAATGCAAGTACTTGTAGGAAGGCTACAGCACATAAAAACTCCTGTGTTTACCATCTCTCACTTGTGTTAACCTATCTTTCCTTCTGCAAACATTTAAACGTATTTACACATATGATGCATATTTACTATCTCTCTTCATTCTCATTTCAAATGAATGTCTCAGACTCTTATTTATATGTATGATGCATATTTACTATCTCTCATCCTTCTCATTTCAGATGAGTGCCTGTCTCAATCTGTTTCATTTTTATATTCTATCTTATAAGGTGTTGGTTAACTTTGTTACACAGTCATATGATCATTTAGTTGTTTATCTTTGTTTTGTAATATATTTTTTCACCTTTGCTTATTTATGTATTACTTTACTGGGGTTGTGCCTGCATTTGTTCCATGGGTGATCAGTGTTCTAACCTGATAAACACAGTTAAAAAAATAAAATAAATTCTAAGACAATACACATTTACCCAAGTGATTCTGCACTATATGTGTAAAAGGCTCATACTGCTTGACATGCCATATGGTGTGGTAAGGTCTCTTCCCTTTGTCGAGCACTTAGTGAGCTCTTGTGTTATGTATTTCTGCCCTGAAGTGACTCAAATGGAAAGTGTCCAATGTTGTTCACCTTAGTAACCTGACAGTATTTTTCAATTCCCTTAAGCATCTTATATGTTAATTACTACAATGTGGACTTCTCATAATTGACATGTTATACAGTCTGTAATATGTATGTCCTCTATGATCTATGAGTTTCCTGAAACATTGTCCAGTAAAATGCTGCACAATGCAGCTCACCCTATAGATTATCATTTTGAATACTTACCTAAATGTGGTGCATCATAGCTTAGTCTGCCCTTGGGCACCATCCTGTACTTCTGCATGAAAGACTTCTTGGAATGACAACTTTTGGGTTTCTAATACCACGACAAGAATGGACCCTTTTCCTAAATCAAAGTTGGATTAAAGTTCATGAAATTAGTATTGTTTCATTCTGATGTTAGCAAAAAGTGCTCTTGCTGTTCCCGTAATGCACAGAAATGACTCCTTCTGCAATTCATAAAGAGTTACATGTATCAGTAACATATTTAAATATGACTGTAAATTATTTTTTGTGATATCCATTGCTCCTACTACTATTGGAACTGTCTGGGTATCCTTCTTCCACATTGCTCTCATTTTTGCCTGCAAACCTGGTATTGTATGACTTTCTGTCTCTCTGTACATAGGGCACTGTAATCACTGGGTGTAGCAATTTCAGTGATCAATGCTACTTTTGTTTTCTTTTCATGGAGTACTATATCTGGTTTTCTTGCATCTATTTTTTGAACTGTTGTTAACTGGTAATCCCATGTGATATACACTTCATCATTCTCTGTGATGCTTTGTGGCTCATGTTTCCAATGCTTCTCAGCTACATCAGTATTATAATGTTTGCACAATCCCCAATGCAGCAATCATGCCACATTATTATGCCTTTCAGTATACAGGCTTTCAGCCATAAATGTATCATACCCAGCAACAAGGTGTGCAACTGTTTCCAATTCTGTTTTACAAAACTTATATCTGTCTGTTTGTCTGACATTTTCAATATACTTTGTAAACCAAGTTGTATGTAGTTTGCTAGCCTGGGCTGCCAAACTTAACTTTTCATCTCTTGGTTTAAATTCACATCTCTTTAACTATACCTGTACATCCTTCATTAGAGCCGAGTATGCCATCAGGCATTTCTGTAGTTACTTCCTACTGATGCCTTCAGGTGTCAAATATTTTTTGTTTATATTTGAATTAACAATTCCAAAACCATGCTACATACAAAGTATCGGAAGATTTCATCTTAAGGTATACATGATGGCAAACACAATTGTATTGATATTTGAACCCTGTGTAATGCAGCTAAAGAGGTAATGAATATTATTTGTATACTGTTTACTTGTATTGTAAACATGTTAATTTTTCTCTGTATATCTCAACATTCAGGCAACAGAAAAAAATGTATAGCCTCATATGAAATCCCACAGCTGTATGAGGAAAACCCTGCTTACTGTATGTGTCTTGCTTGAATGGTTACTGAGATTTCTTAAGCTGTTTATACAAAATGAATATTCACTACCTTTAGTTGGGCTTATAAAATTCAGTTTAAATCATTGAACTGAATGAATGTCACTAATTTGAAGATTAATTTATCCTGAATAGTTTGCCAATAACAGTTTTCTAGTAGCACTTGTGGTTCCAGAGATATGAATATTTGTTTAAAGTGTAAGGTGACAGCTTCATTTTGTAAAGGCTCACGCTGCACTCACTGGGAGTTAAGAGTGCACACTCAAAAGAGCTGTACTGGAGGGTGCATGGCTAAGATAGCAAGTATCTAGCAGCATACACATTTTGCTCTGCCTCTTTTCAGTTATTCTGAAAGGAAAATTTAGCTTTAATTCTAGGAAACAATATATATAAATAATTTTGTAAAAGAAAAAAATAGTTTTGTGCTAAAATAAAGAACAATCAAGTTTCTGAAATTTTTTTAGTTTTAAACCTGTCAGAAGTCTTCAGTCTGTGCCAGTTATGAGTCACTGTAAAGCTTCTCCTCAGGAAGATGTGATGAAGGAAAACCTACAATCTGTTATTACAAGTATTCAATACATTTCGATTAAAATGGATACGTTGGAGAGTAAGATGGACCATATAAAACAAGATAGCAAGAAACAACTGGATTTACTTAATGAAATTGTCAAGAACCATTCAGATCAGATCTCTTCTATAGAAAAAAACAGTATATATAGATGGAAGGCTGATTGAAAATTAAAGTCAAGTTGAATTTCTCTTAAAACAAAACACTTTACTTCTGTCAAAAGTAGAATATCTAAAAAGCAGGTCCAGATGAAATAATATTAGAATATATGGAGAGCCTGAGAAAGAAGAAGGTAACAACCTGATACAATGTCTAAATAACTGGTTACTAACAATTTTAAACCTACCAGAATCACTTTCCTATGGAATAGAAAAAGCTCATAAATCTCTTTCTAATACTGTACTTCCACAATAAATAATCTTTCTAAACCAAGATCTATAATTGTTACATTCCTCTCTACACAAGATAAAGACTTAGCATTAAAAACATCCTGGTCAATCTCGCCAATAAAAACGACAGAAAATAGCATCACATTTGACAATGATTATACTTCTTTGGTGATTTCTAAAAGAAAAGCCTTCATTCCTTTAGTTAAAAATCTAAAGAATTCAAATATCAAATTCAAATTGTCTTCCCTGCAAAAATCAAGATTTTTTTTTTACTGAAGGTCAAAAAATATTTAACACACTTGATGAAGCTCTGGACTTTGCACAGAAAAATAATCTTTTGGACAAATCGAAGAAATGGACTGGTCCCTAACTTGTTTAAAAAGACAAGCAACTAAAAATGGATGGAAAACTAAAGAAAAAAAAACAGCAACAATTTTAAAGAAAATAATATATTCTTATACTCTGTTTATTTTCTGGTTCTATTGTTTAAAAAACTGTTCTAATAACCCCCTGAGGAATGCCACAATTCCAAAGTAATATCTCTTCATTTCTCTAAAATACATAAAATAGCATAAATAGCAATTAACTATACAGTATTCATATGTAATGTTGAATTATACTAGTTTTTTTATTGTTTTTGATAGGTATAATTAAAAGATTATAAATTAAGTTGTTTCAATAATAGTTCTTTATACATTATGTTAATGAAATAGATTAACTGATAAATAGTATAATATAGCATTGGTTCCATTAGATCTTAAATATATACACTCAGCTCTGTATATTAATGTTATTAATACTTGAAAATGCTGAATTTTGTCTGCTATTCTAATGCAAACTACTTTATATGATAACAGAAGTCTGCACTAGTAAATGGTGTATAAAAATGTATTTCTTTCAAAGTAATGGTGGACCATTAATTCTGAAAGAATTCCTTTCGAAGAAGCCTCCTAGGCACTAACTAGCCTGTTACTTTGGGGAATTATTCCTTGTTTTATATTGTGGATAATAATAAAAATCCAATGACAGTGTAGGGAAGCCTTAACAACCCTTCAAGTGGAGGTGACTCTATTGCAGTCTAATACATATTTGTTAAAGTATCTACTTTGGTAAGTGCATTGCTAAGTATTGTGCATTTTGTACCACTTCAATTCTATAAAACTCAGTTTTTGTAACACTTACATAACTATCTGCCTAAACTACATTGTATAAAATGATTGGGTCAACGCACTGTGTGGTAGGGAGTTCCTTAAGAAAAACAAATGTATTTAAATCTTATTAATGTCACTGCTGTACCTTTAATGTGCATTTTCTTTTAAAGCTAAACTGTAGTTTAATGAACTTTGCATGCTTAAGCTTCATGCATGTAAAATTGATACTCATGCTGAAGATACTTCAAGCAAATACTGTGGGCACATATAATGCACTAAAAAATACATTGAAATTTTTATCTGGACTAGCAGGAGTATGTAAAAGATTTCTCTGAATCTAAAAAGACTCTAACTTTTTGCTTAAGTTTACCTTCATGTCCCAGGTGCAACTCAACCTGGTGCAAGAATATAACTATTGACAGGATGGGAAGGGTTGACAGGTTGGATTGGATTAGTCAGCATCGTTTCACACTCTGTAATGCATGCTACAGATTTTGCTTGTTCTCTAAATAGGTGGAACTTCTGTTGTTATGTACATCACTACATACTGCATTAGTTAGCTCCAACTATGTCTTTTATACTGAATTTGTTTATTGACAGTCTATCACATTATTATGGTATTGTGCTATCACTGGGAGTTTAGCATACTGCAGACAGAAATTTCACCTTTCCTATCAGACTGGGTAAGGCAACAAATTCCAGTCCTTTTAACCCACCTCACCCCATCTCAATTCCTCCATTGCTTGATGCTAATCAAGGGTTTATCTAGGCATCCTCTGTGTGCTCAGATGGGTGCACTTTTTTCTGAGCATGTCTTGAAAGCCTAATTGCTCAGGAAGCACATGATGTTTTTTACTAACTAAATTCATGTTTTCCTTAGACCTATACCAAACATGCACATGCGGTAAGAGTTTGCCACCGAAATATGTCATTTTATGGTTATAAGGGGGAAAAGTTGAAAATACCTATCTTTTGTAAGTGTATAAGGCAACATCTTTGAGGGTTGATACAATTTAAGTAATAGATGGAGGCTACAGCACTAGATTTGAGTATAAAATATAATAATTACCTGCTCCTGATCAAATTTGGGCTAACTAGGATTCATCCCTCTGTGATAATAAGCTGCCCATGTTTGTTGAAAAGAAACCAGTGTTTAGTAACACACTTGCAATTCAGTCAGCTTACTCTTCAGATGGTATAAAATTAAAAATGCAGTTTAATATTTCTTTAAAAAAGTAATACATGTTATACTTTTACAAGGTTTTTGGATTTTTAAAGAAGGTCACAGACTATTTAACTTCTCATTATTGATATAGTGTATATTTTAAGGCTGAGACATCAATTATGCTCTTGCATTTGACTGTGAGACATTGTGAGACCTAAAAGCTAATGGTATAAGAGAATACTTTAGCATTTATGTTATCAATTCAGATGGTAATGACCCAAATAAAAAGGGGATTGAACCTGACCTGCTGTTTACATTAAGTAAGTTAAGTAATTTTGTGGCTATGGTCATTCAAAGGTACACCTTCACTTAGAACATTAAGAAATAGTACTTTATATGCACAATACCAGGCAGCAGTCACTGTTATATTCATTCTCTTACTATGTGCCCAAGGTCTTCTAGTCACTGTGTGAAGACCCTAAATTCAAAAAGTTTAGATAAGCTAGCAAGTTCAAATTTATTATAAAAGATATGTTACTTCTTATTTTACTTATTTTTATTAAGTAATTTATTTTAATTAAATCCTTTAGTGCTATCATAAAGTGTTTTGTTGAACTATAACAGATTATGTTCTTTTCATTGACATAGACTACCAGATTTATTTATTATGTTTACCATTTATATTTCTTTTAATTGAGATAATTTGCTTAGATAGTTTCCTAATTTTTTTATGTGAATAGGCATAAATAAAGTCCCCTTTGTGAAGCTGGTATTGCAAGACTATCAGAGGTAAATAAAAGATTGGTAGAATGGAACATAAACTAGCATAATGAGTTATGCAAATATATTGCTTTGTTCACTGCACTTTATTTCGGGTTCTGTCAGCTTACATAATGAGTTAATTTAAACAAGTTTGATATATTAATCTTCATAATTTTTATTAGGGTATCACATTAGTTCATTTCATTTGATATAGGGATAGTTTTAAATTTAAATATGATAGTGCCTAACTGTAATACTTTTATCTTTGTTTTTAACATACAAGGTAATGGATTCTAGAAATATTACTGTTTTACTTTAACAGAAAGTATATATATATATATATATATATATATATATATATATATATATATATATAGATATATATATATATGCATTATCAAGATGTGTAATACAAAGCAATAGTTTAAAATAGTTTTATTGTACTATGTTAAATTAATATATTTATATAATTAATAGATAATTTTAACTTATAGAATTACAATTGGAGAGTTTATTTCATCATTAGTAGTTAGATTATCATATAATCAAGTATTAGAATTTAAATATTCAAAATGTTTGATTTGAAAAAGAGATTGATATTAGGAGAGAGCTTTCTCAATTCTAATATAAACTGATAAATAGTTTAACTTTAGAAGTAGTAGTAATAGAATGGGATTGGGTGGAAACAGTATGATTATTTCATCAAACCAAGAATATTTTACTCAATGTTAGGAGTTGTAAATATTTTTAGAATTAGCTTGTTAATAATCAGGTTAATGATCTTGACCATAACAAAATTTGTTAGAATTAGATACAGCTTTTTGAGTAAAAACTATAATTTAATTTTCTCAAAGCTGTTCTACCTTAAAGATGTCAGTTTATAAATATATTTCATTGACTATTAATGGTCTTAATAATCCTACAAAGAGAGGTAGCTTAATTATATATCTAAAAATAAATAATGCTCATATTTTTTTTTACAAGAAACACATTTGTTAATAAAGGATTTAGATAGGTTGATAGTCAAAGATTATTCTATACTTGTAGACTCACATTATAGAACAAAAAGGAGAGGTACTATTATCAAAAAAAGCACAAAATAAACCAAGTACAAAATCAGCACAAACAGAGCTGGAGAAACAGCTGATATAGGTCCAGAAATTGAGTAGTTCCACAAATAAGGTATTGCACAAGGCACTATGATACTTTGGAAGAAATCATTGACTATGCCTAGAGTAGTTGATACTTTTACTAATATAAAAAAATGGTATGATGGGTTTAGTAGTAGTTGAAATTAAAAAGTATTACACATTTTGAATGTTTGCATTCCTGGAACTGGTTCTAAAGTGACAAGAAAATATTTAGATATTATAACTTTATATTCAAAAGAAACAATTATATTGGCTGGAGATTGCATTTTATCAGAAAGAGATACTACTAAAGCAAAAAAAAAAAAAAAAAACCTATAATATCTGCCTCTGCAAAACAACTAAATTATTTTTATAAATACAATGAATCTAAGAGTATATATGACTTAAAATTGTTACATTCTGTTATATATACACACATAACTCATTTAGATTTGGCATACTAATATAGACAACCCCCCGATTTCAATAATCTTCCATGCAGGAGTAGATTAGTCCTGCACGGAAGCGACCGTTTAGGAGCAGCATGGCAGCGCCCCATGCATATTAATGAAGGCACACTGCCTGAGCTCCTAAATGGACATGGAGCGTGTACGAGTGCAGGGGGCATGTCTGAGAGCAGAGCTCCCAGAATATACATGCCCATGCAATCAAGAACAGCAGTTTAGCAAAAACAATGAGTGAAACTGCTCATAGGTGGTTGCATACCCCCAGCAACATGCCTCCAAGTTTATAAGAGCAATAATTAAAATATAATAATATAAACAAGTTAATTTTTTTTTATCAAACAGATAACATTTAACCATAGGTGCGTGGGTTTGCCCATTGCTTAGCTACCTATACTGCAGCTTAAATGGCACAAGAGGATAACTATCAAGATATATGCCAATGAAGCATTACTGCAATAGTGTAGTGGGCAGAGCATTTCTCTTTCTAGCAGTCATTCTCAGTTCGAGTCTCATTCCATTTTCCATGTGAAATCACTTTATGAACAATATTTTTTCTTGCATAACTTACTAAATAACATATATTTGTGAAATGGAGTACTGCATTAAATTCAGATGTGTGGTGTCATTGTAATAATGCTGTAAAATCCACAGATAAACACAAGTGCCCCATACATTATATGTACACATAAATCAGGGATACAAATCAAAGGTATAATGTGTATTGAATGATAAATCCACAGAGTGTCCAAATTCACCACCTTTCTAAGAACCATTTTACATGTCTGTCTAAATTAGTGCTGGGGTAAGCGGGAGTAAGCACTATTAAGCAGTAGTAACTGGGAGTAAGCATATTTAAGCAGTAGTAAGTGGGTTTAAGCCCGTTTGTGTGGGGGTAAGCAATACACACATAGGTTAAGCAATATTAAAGCTAACTCTCTGAAAGAATATTTAACCAGACGTTAGCATTGCTTACTTCCATGCAAACCCACTTACAATTGCTTAAAAGTGCCTTAATCACTCTGTATGCAACAACTGCTGTTCTGGCCAAAAACAAAATAAACAGCCCTTGCAGGTCTTGAACCCAGGACACTATAGTCTTAGTAGTTAACCACTAAATTACTATATAATATAGTACTAAAAGTAGTAGTAAGTTAATTGCCAGTATAAAACCTGTATTGTTAAAGGCATGTACTGAATACCAGAGAATATGGCAGGAAGAGTCTCATATAGGTTGTATGTAAATAAAAGGTTAACAGCCTGACAATAGAGGTCCAACTGCTGGACTTCATGTGTTTACTCTGGTATCATATGGTAATGTAGAGTTGCAATCTCATAATAGTACTGTTGCATTAAGCACTGTTATTCACACAGTGCTACATAAATAAAATGTGTAGGAATGTCTGTATATGACTGTTGTAATCACAAGAAGTCATATTATACAACTGAGAGAGACTTACACAGAAAACAGTGAAAAGATAGACAGCATAATACAAATAGCACACTCAACTGAGACGTGAACTGTTGTATTTTTAGCACACACACAGCCATGGTTTGATTCCTGGGAGTGGTAGTAAGCTGTATGCAGAATCATACCCTACAACTGTACAAATTTGTCCAAAATGTCCAGTTAATTGGCCCATATCTGCTGCCTGTCACCCTGTCCCCCTGGCAAATCAGTGGGATGATCCCAGATGTTTAGGCAGCAAATAATGACATACAGCTGATTGTCAGACATCTATAAGAACAAACCTGTCACTCTACCAACTCCCCAAAATGTTATGAGAGTATTAAGCCAAGTATGTCCCATCTCCACCCCCATGTTGTGAAGCTGTGACCAGAGTGTGTGCAGTAACAGAGTGAGACATATGTGCATAATACTAATGTGGAATCTGATAATATGTGTGGCAACATTCAGGTAGTGCTAACAAACATTGCCCCTACAGGTTTGTCAGATATGAAAACTGTACCTAGAAATAAAAGATTGGAATCCTGGACTGTTACTGTTTACTCTGGTATTGTATAGCATTGCTAGTGTTGCAGTTGCTCTAATTAATAAGGTATTACTCATCACTATCATCCACACTGTGCTACATAATAAAACAGTCTAGGAAACCTTGTATGAGTATTGAAATTACAAGGTCAGATTGTAAAACCACGGGAGACTGATAGACAAAAATCAGAGAAGCAGTACACAGCAATATCTATATAGCACACTTAACTGTGATGGACACTGTTTTATTTTTAGCAGATACAGCCATGGTTCAAATCCTGGGAGTGGTAGTAAGCTATATAGAGAATCATACCCTACAAATGTACAGAATTGTCCAAAATGTCCAGTTAATTGGCCCATATCTGCTGGCTGTTACCCTGTCCCCCTGGCATATCAGCGTGCTAATCTCTGACATGTAGGCAGCATTTAATGTCATATAACTGACTGTCAGGCCTGTACATATTGGGAAAATGTCAATGAAAACAAATCTGTTATTGTACAACTCACCAAAGGTTTATGAGGGCAATAGTCAAAATATGTTCCAGTTTCACCTGCATGTGGTCAAGACAGGCCCAGAGTGTGTGTAATAAGAGATGGACGGGTATGTGCATAATATCAACCTTGAATCTGGGAATATGTGTAGAAACAGTCAGCTAGTGTTAACAAACAATACCTCCACAGGTATACCAGGTAAGAGGTGTATACTGCAGGTAAAACTCAGTTCATGTATACAGTTGTCCACATCCATACCACTGTCCAAACTAAGGCCATAGGGTAGTGTACTAATACCTGTAAGGTACAGATCACAGCAATGACTAGGAAAGTAATGAGAACTACAGGAATATACTAGCTGTTAATTGACATTTTTCTCCCCACCCAACCATATTTGCAACAATAAACTAAATACACAACTCAATCGATATGTGCTCCATTAAATCGACTGTTGGGACATATGTTCTATTGTTTGATAAATATTTAAATTTGCTCCTATGCATGTTCCATGTTGAAATACTCCCACATTGGTACCTGCATGTTGTTGTAATGGCCACTGTGGTTCCATATATGCATGTGTTCTGTTTGCTATGCAACTGTTCCATATCTGGTGTTTTGGGTTAATTGTAATGTCTATGCATGCTGTTATACCTTATCCTGGAATGTGTTGACTATTACTAACCCACATATGTTGTAAAATTGAAACACCATAGCATGTTTTGGAAGGCCGGTCACAGCGGACTCACCTCTCCCACCTCATCTGGCCATGGCACCAGCACTTCTGGGGCCCACCCCATAGGACCTCCTCGTTGGCTGGTCATGCACCACCTTCGGATGAAACCACCTTAGAGGATGGGGCTTGCCCACCCCTGGGAGTGGGCGTGGACAGGACACTGTCACCCATGACCAGGTCCGGGGCGTGGTGTGTAGTGAGCTCCACAGGGAGTTTGGAGATCTGATACTCCAGCTTGAGGGCCACATGGCATAACTAGAGAGTTGGTCTGGCCTTCCTACTCAGCCCCAGCACAGCCACCTTCTGGGCCGTGAAGGTGCAGTGGTGACTGCCCATGGGTGGGAACCTCAGTCCCATTGTTTCCACTAGGGGGCTCATGGGCTTTCACTTCCAAACACCCTTCCTCATCCAAGGTGTTTACACCCCACATGTGTCATATACTGCCCCTGTATGCTGTCTTGTCTGTCTTGTCTGTTATCCTACCCAACCTACCTCCCCAAATATACCTACAATCCCTCCCCAACATCTCACTCTCACCTGGAAAAAAGGGGCAATCTGTTCTCAAAAAAAAAATTTCGCCCCATACATAGCTGTCCATTTCACACGTGTCCAGTGGACACATGTAATCTGGTCTAATTGGCTTCACAACATATTATTGTTGTCCTCACCCCTCTCTCAGAGATGTATATGTGTGTGTATGTATATTGAGAGGGGTGAGGACACACCTAATTTCTCAGTGGGAACACTCCTGCTCCCACTCCTCTTAATCTCTTCTCCTCTTTTCATCTCAGTCTTCTCAGCTTCCAAACTTGGTTTTAGCAGGACCCGATCCATGCATAAACAATCTACTCTTGATTTACAATGCTGATACTTTTTATCTCAGAAGTTAACTCTGTAAATGAAATATTTTATCTGCAGTTAGTATAACCTAAACTTTGTCATTTTTCCTTTAGATATTGTATGCTTAAATGCAGTTTTATACTAATACTTTTGTATTAACTGTAGAAGAAATGGGCAGCAACAGCTGTGCATATACACTAATTTGGAGGTAGATTTGGACATTCATACCACTGAGAGAGGGGTGAGGACAACAATACTATGCACAGCTTTTCTGTAGATGAAATAGGCAGCTATGGTCCTTCCCTACACCTGTCCTGCACATCCCTAGCTATTTCCCTACTGTCTTTCCCTCTTTGTGCCCCTTTTTCACCACTTTCCTATCAACCCTTTTTCATTTCTTTTAAAGAAATTAGTGCAGGGGCAAGTGGGAGTAAACACTTTTAAGCAGTAGTAAGCGGGTTTAAGCTTGTTTGCATTGGGGTAAGCAATGCCTACACAGGCTAAGTAATTGAGAAGCTAAATCCCTATAAGAAACTGTAACCGGAAGTTAGCAGTGCTTACCTCTGCACAAACCTGCTTACAACTGCTTAAATGTGCCTTAATCACTCTGTATCCAATGGCCCTTGTTCTGCCCAGAAACAAAATAAACAGCCTCTGCAAGGGTCGAACCCAGGACCCTGCACACCATAGCCAAAGCGATTTACCACTAAGGCATGTCAGATATACATAACCCTCATGTTTTCACAAACATATCATTCAGCACAGTCATTCAACAGTACAGGAAATTTATTTATACACGTAGATGTATATGTGTGTGTATATATATTGAGGGGGTGAGGATACACCTAATTTCTCAGTGGGAACACTCCTGCTCCCACCCCTCTTAATGTCTTCTCCTCTCTTCATCTCAGCCTTTTCAGATTCCTTACTTGGTTTTCGCAGTAACCGATCCATGCATAAAAAATCTACTCTTGATTTACAGTGCTGATACTTTTTATCTCAGAAGTTGTCCCTGTAAATGAAATATTTTATCTGCAGTTAGTATAACCTAAACTTTGATTGTCATTTTTCCTTTAGATATTGTATGCATAAATGCAATTTTACACTAATAATTTTGTACTTACTATAACAAAAGCGTCTATTGTAATTTTGTTGTAATTATTGTTTTGTTTTGTTTTCGGAGGTTTTCTCCCCAGGACTACATTGAAAATGGGTTCTTCTAGGCCCAGTGGAGTATCCTGGTAAAACAACTGCAAGTAAATACATAAATATATAAATATATACATATATTTATAGATATGCATACATCTATAGACATATATGTCTACATATATATATATATATATATATATATATATATATATATATATATATATATATATATATATATATATATATATATATATATGTGTGTGTGTGTGTGTGTGTGTATACAGATATATATCTATAGATATAAAGGAAAACATAACAAATACATACGTGACCAAAGCACCATTAATGGGGGTGAGGGGGCCCAAGCTAAATACGTCTTGTAAGTATTGATATCACCCCTCCCCCACAACGAAACATATCTGCCCTGCAATACAATACCAACTGTTGCAAGTCCCATACCCAGGACCCTACACAACATGGGCACAAGATGTTAACAATAATCCATCCCACCTGTATGATGTCAGGATGGTATCAATAACATATCATGCAGTACAGTCTGGCTACCATAGGGAATGTACAATGTGGAAGCAATAAACATCCCAAAGATACATACACACACACACACACACACACACACACACACACACACACACACACACACACACACACACACACACACACACACACACATACATATATGCAGAAACACACATATATATATATATATATATATATATATATATATATATATATATATATAAAACTGCACATACACACACAGAGATATGTATAGAAAGATACATATTTAGAGGGTGCACAGCATACTGAACAGCCAGTATTCCTATAGTTGCCACCTTATCAAATGGACAGTGTATGAGTCACCCATACAAAAGACAATTGTTGCCTGAAACATATATTCACAGAGAAGTCAAAGAATATGACACCACACACAGGTTTGCATACATAAAAACATTTTATTTGTGTACTATTACAGTTGTATATGCCATGTCATATAACTTTTTAGACTTTGAAATACATACTAACTGATTAATGCAACTCTCAAGCAGATAATTTTACACAGTAATCCGAAAGCATAACATATATCACTGTATAGGCCAAGGCCTTCAAGTAGTACAACTGTAAAGACAGACTGGGCCACAGGATAACAATAAATCAACAATAAGTAATGCAGATGTAGACCAGCAGCCTCTAACTACACTCTGTACTCAATCCCTAGGGGCAAAAGACTTCATTTGACACAATGGGATGTATCTGTTACATAACAGTGCATAACTGAAAACATCACAATCACACTGACAAACAGAACAGTCTATATGGCAGTAAGCAGTAGGCCAGCAATGTTCCCAAGGTGAAATGTATGGTAATGTACAGCCATATACCTTAAGGCAGCTCACTACTGATATCCCTCACATGTTGTAACAGCCTAGGTTATTTATGGTGCATACCCCCCACAGACTGACATACAGGGGCATATGACACTGTTACATGCACTGACCTCTGGACTGCAGAAGGGCACACATGTTTTGTGCAGCTGAAGCCCACATATATATGGACCGTACCCCACAATATGTGTGGGGGCCACAACAGCACTGGAATGATGGCAGGAATGGCAGCATGACATAATCACAGCCCAGTACATAACAACCACTTACTGGATGTCATATGGTCAAAGCCTGGTATGTAGGTGGAGGACAGAGGCCTGAATACAGGCTCATATGTGAAATAGTGTTGTCATACACTGAGTAAGTTGCTGGTGTTAAAGGATAGTCTGCAACATACCCTTAGTCAGGAATATGAAGTCAGAAACACAAATGGATGTAGCCATATACTGATAGCACTCAACACACACACTGCCAGTGATATATATGACACAAAACCTGTGTGGTGGACAGACAAAAGATAACAGGCACACCTCTGGCCATCATTTGGATAGGCCCACAATTGAGAGCTATGCAGACAGACTGCATTCCATGTTAAACTAGTATGTACACATAAACCCTGTAACACTGGTGCTATACAATGCATATAACAACACTACTCACACTCTGTCTGTAGTTCTGGAACCTTACCCAAATATGTAGCTGGCCTGAGTCTGCAAGTCCTCTTGTAAGAGGTATTGCTACCTGCTGTCTGTAACACTGCTGCCCACACATAGGAAGGATGTCCACCATACAGGAAAGGTAAAGGGACCATGTCCACATGATGTAGGGATTTATAGTAGTGGGTTGCCATGACAGTGGTAATTGGACGTACTACACAGTATGCTGCATGCAGGTAGCAAGTGGAGGACACTGACTGGTGCAGAGGCCATCACCTGATCATGTGCATCATCTACAAAATCCATGCTGCAATCTATTCAAAGCAGCTCAATCCATTTACTGGAGAGAGAGCGAGATAGAGTGAGAGACAGAGGGGGAGAGAGAGAGAGAGAGAGAGGGAGAGAGAGAGAGAGTGAAAGCTAAAGGCAAAGCCAAAGCAAAAAAAAAAAAAAACAAACAATGAAAAAAAAAATACATCCAGTAAACTATCCAGAACGGATATCATTCTCACAACAGGTATGTGAAGTATATATGCATGTAACTGAATGTAGTACTTGGTCCATAATAATGAGATAGATGATGTGGAATGATTTATATGTGCCATCAGGTGTTGTTGTTGTAATGATGTCCAGCTGTAAAACTGCTTTGGACAATAGTGTCTCTCCCTGTGGGTAGTGGGCCATATCCATCAACTGTGCAGATCAGCACTGACTGACAAGATGTAAGTCATCATAGTGTGTGTTGTGTAAATGAAAATATGTATATTGCTGGGGCCAATAGCCTGTGGTGGAAGTAATGCCATTATGATGGACACGTGGGTTCCAGAGCCCAGCACTTTCAGGACACTCAAGTTAACGTATAATGTAGCATGCAGAAATGCCATAGAAGTGTAATAGGCTTACCTGCAATCTGTCCCTATATATACCCTCCTAATGTTAAGCTGTGTCCACATGTGGAAGCTGTGAGTGTGTACTGAGGGCCTAAAGGTGCTGTAGCACACCCCCCAAGTCTCTGTGGAGCTCCCTATGCACCAGACCCTGGACCTGACCTCGGGTGACTGGATCATGTCTGTGTGTGCTCCCTGGGGGGGGCACCATCCCCTGAGGTGGTTCCACCTGAAGGTAGTGCAGGACCAGTAGATGAGGAGGCCCCAGGGTGGGTCCCACATGTCATGTGGCCTGGTAATATGGCCAGATGAGGTGGGAGAGGTGGCTGTGCTGGCAACTGTTCCCAAAACATGCTATTATGTCATTGTTATAGAACATATGTGGGTAGTAATAGTCAACACATTCCCAGATCATGTCCAACAGCATGCATTTCCCAATAACACATAACAATAGATGTGCATCAATCACATAGCAAACAGACCATGTGCATATATGTAACCATAGTTCCCCTTACAATGGCATGCAGGTGACATTGTCCATAACAGGCCAGCAATGATAGTGTCCCCACAGGGAACATGGCTACAAACACATAGCACAAAGTGTGGTACAATATGATATATGTCCCAATAGTAGGTATTCTGTAGCCATACCTATTGAGTTGTGTGATCAGATTATTGTTGCAGATATGGTGGGGGGGGCAGAGATGTGTATTAAGAACTATGGTAACCTTGCTTTATGAGTTGCTCAGACCTGTTTCCATCTTTATGTCTTTCAGACAAGATGTCATGTGAGAGACTCCCTGTCTACACAGCGGACGAAAATGAGGTCATCATCATACACCTGGTGTAGCACTACCAGGTGTTGTTCCACTTTGTGGAACAAACTTGTCCACAGGGTAAATGATGTTAGCCTGCATAACTGCAGTTATGTGCAGGTCCATCATCATTGCAGTGACCTACTTCTCAATGCCCGCCATCATGCTGCTGCAGTCTTGGGAGATCACCTCGCAACAGGGGTGGGGGGTCATGTCATCCATCCCCCCCAAACACGGGTTGAGGAGCTCCTTGCCAGCCATGTGGCACCTGCCCACCCACACACACAACAACTGGTGGAGAGTATAGTGGAGATGGGTGCTACCTACACACCAGCAGAGGAGCGTTCAGTTAAGGCCACAGGGCACATCAGTAGACCACTGTTGCATATCCATCCGCATCTGTACAGGTAGATCGGGCATATGTGAGATGACATAGATAGTCTGTTGCTGAGTAGTAGTAATAAACAGATGTGCATAAGCTGTAGTATTGTGGGCTTGTACTGTTGATATACTGTAATGCTGCACCCACCCTGTACCAATGCCACAGCTGCAGCTACTGACATCACATCTCTCACACACTTATGTAGGTCCCTCTGGTATACCTCCAAGGCAGCAGCCTGTAGCTGGTGAGTATGGTTTTTGTTCAGGCTTGCCAATACACCGGTCATGTTATGGCTATGGTATATTCCATGCACACATTTAACACACCTACCCATAATGCATGCCGTACATGTTCACGTATTGTTACTGTTAACTGCACTGCATCACAGTAGTGACCATGATGGTATAGCTGAAGGGTATGTCAGACTCCTGCAATATACAAATAAAAACACAAACTCACTAAATCCAAAAGACAGCTTGTTGTAAAATCCCACCACACGTTTATTGTTAGTGCTTTCATGCAAGTCCGATACCTACACTTCTTCAGACAAAATACATTGCCAAACATCCTTCCTCATATACAACAATAATGCAATTAATTAAACAATTAGTCACAATTATTTAAAGATATACTCTGCCAAAAAAATTCTATAATGTATATAAAACATTTAAATATTAAATATAAACAGATATATATTTTACATTAAACCTATACCACCATATCTAAAATACTGGATATTCATCTACAAACACCATGAATTAATATCAGTTTGTTTGTGTCTTTCGGCTTTTCCCGGTTAGGGGTTGCCACAGCGGAATTCCAGTCCGCTAATGACTGGCAGTAGATTTTTAAGTGCCGAGTTGCTAGCCCTGAAGCACAACCTTCAATGAAGGTATGCCCATTCATGCATGTCTCCACACAGTAGACGCTCTAGCTGAGAATCGAACAGGACAATGTCTTACTGTGAAGCGACAACACTACCGCAGCACCACCACTGCAGTCTACCATGAATTAATATCAGTATTATTTTCATTTTAAAAATATTTCATAAAATAAATTATTCCATATTTTAAATTAAATGAAATTTAAAGTATAAAATTCAAACTCTTACACCATTTAGACCACTCAACAAATCAGTAGCTATTAACTATTTAGGAATTGGAAATATGTATACACAATGTGTCTCATCTATCTAGAGCTTTTAATTTTGAAATATATTTAATAGAACTATATTCATTGATTCCTGCAATATAACTAACATCCTGTCATTGGAAAATCTGTCCACAGAGATGTACATAATGGTGGGGCAAATGGCCTACAGTAGGGACATGTGTGAAACATCACCCATATACAGTGCTACAACAGTGTATATACCAGTATTACAATGGCAACTTTTACAGATCTACACTATGGCATATCATAATACTGCGGTCCACAACCCTTACAACCTGCAATGTGGTCCCAACATGAGCAATGAGTGTGTAATATGGAATCGTAGTTTAGGGCAGACAATATGGGGAATACATACCTTCATAAACACTGGAAGCATATGTGTGCACATACTCCAGATAAAATATAGTGGAAGCAGCTGTTGAGGTACTGACTGCATGCATTTGTCATGGAAATGCACCTTCCAGCAAGTACACATCCCCAATGTCACACCAAGTATTGGTCTGCTGTCCAAGACATTTGGCCATCAAATATGCACACTTACCTGCAACAGAGGTAGCCATAGCTTGCACACATCTTACATGACATGGCATGGGCCCCATACCCAACAGGTAACACCTATGAGCTGGACATGTAGCCATACCCCACCATTGCATATACCATGGCAAACACTTCAGACAGTCATTTATGTGGCAAGGATGTATGGGACAGGAATGATGTAGGAAATAAACAGATGTCCATCCAAGACAGATGATGTCACATGTAGCAAAATGGTCATGTGGGTTGCCTAGTAATATACCACAACACTAAGGGAGTTGCAGTAATGTCTAGCAAGTACTGGCTGTGCAGTACCTATGTCAGCAATTGCCTGGACTCTGCAAATGTGTGGCCTATGGGTTAGTGTAATCAAATGTGACAGTTGTACCACAGGAAACATCAGCCAGGCCTCTCTACAGGTAGCATATGCATAACAGAAGAGGTCCCCAAAAGGCATGTGTTGCAATGTGTACTGGTGTACCATGACCACGTTGGAAACCTACAAACAGTATCATGTAAGATACATGTGCTGCACAACCAATGCCTCACCCCACCTCAGGCCCACCATCCCCATCTGTACCATGCCAGTGCCAGTGTACACCTGTATGTTTGCCATTCATTAGCTGGGACTAGGCTATTACACGTGGTGTTCAGTGTTTGGGACACTGCAAACTGACACACATGTGTAGGCCATAGTTGTCAAGCATCTGCAAAAAGGCTGAAGGTGGGGAGGGGTTGTCATCATGACACACCAGTGCACTCCAGCAGGGATCCAAAGGATGCTATGAATGGCTGTATCTGCACATAGTCAGGGTCAGGAACTATAGCAGATGTAACCCTGACTCCACAGCAATAGTGACGGCAGTGTGTGAACTCCAAGGGATGTGCACATGAGTTGACCTTGCAATCCTGCAGAGTTGGGGGACATGTGTAGGGAAGACTGACCATATACTGGCAAATGCAGATGGCCCATGCTAGTATACCCCTGCCAGGAATTGTGACTGCTGTAGTACACATAACAGAAGGTGCAGCAAACCATCATAATAAGGGCGTGCACACATATGCACCCACAAAGTGTATGCATCTCAATCAGCATCAGCACACATTTGTTTGACACTGCATTTGATTGGACAGGACATATGTCACATATCAGGCTCATGTAATGTTAACATATGCAGTAATGTGGTCCCATGGCATATCAAGGAAGAGGGTGTCATATCAGTAAGGGTGTGTACACTCCCCATAGCCACAGTAAGGTTTGACGGTTGTCAGTGTATTAGTATCACATTGGTCATACATGCACTGCTGATGATGACATCTGTTAATCAGACATCAGGCATTCACAAATGACATCTGCCCACATATCATCCCAGGTATGTGTCGGACAAACACATAAGGGCTGTGTGCATTAGAGCAGACATAAGTGACACAGTAATACACATTCAGCAATGGTGTGTACACCTGTGAGGTATGGTGCACAGTAAATGGCAGGATGCTGAACAGGTCCACAGCAATACTGTGTACATGAATGCAGTGTTTTCCAGGGGAAGGGGCATTACCTACTAACACAGCCCATGCATCACACATGTATACTGATGCTAGCATGGATTGACTATAGCTGCATTACATGCTGTTGAGTACCATATGTTATGCATGTTGACAGATGGGTAATGGGAGGTCTGTGTGTAGTATCTTTGTGCAACCTCACCTGTAAGTGTGTGTGTGTGTGTGTGTGTGTGTGTGTGTGTGTGTGTGTGTGTGTGTGTGTGTGTGTGTGTGTGCGTGTGTGTGTGTGTGTGTGTGTGTGTGTGTGTGTGCGTTTGTGGGAAGGTATTTTGTTTATACCTGCAATCTGGTGGAGTGGAGGGGGACTGATGCATGTAGGATGTGCATGTGTATGTGTATGTGTGTTTGTGTGGGTGTCCATGTATGCACATGTGTGATTGTGGGGTTGTTCATATGTCAGTACTTCCCTTTGGAATCTTGCAGTACATGGACATGGACTGACACATGAGGCACCAGGAGTACTTATCTGATATGTAATCTCAGGACAGCTGATAGTATAATAAGGTCTGTAGCATTGAACATGCATTGGAAGAGAAACAAGACACCAGACATACTGTTAAAATTGCAGTCAGCAGAGAGGTGAAAGACTAGCCACGTATGCAGCACTACAGATGAATTGGGGAATTACTAGACAACACCAAAGAGTGTATCCAAATATTACTGTTGCCCACATAATAAGTTGATTCAGCAACAGATCTTGCATCTACTGAGGAATAGTTACATATGACATAATTGAGTGGCCATAGTAGCGCCTATCATATGGGGGCCATGCTGACGATGTCCAGACAAACCTAGGGTGAACACTGGATGGCAGTAGTGAGTCCTTGTAAAACCTACTCCAATCAAATCAAAGAGGTAATGGCATAACAGGTCATGTTTTGTGATCACTTGTCTAGGCAATTAGAAAAATGATACGTTAATGACTGGTATTAATGAGTATACATTTCCAAGTGTGATGCAGGATAGGAAACTTACATGAATAAACTTGGGACAGCCTGTAATCTCAGGAACAGGTAAGTATTATGATGGAATTTCAGTGCGTGTGTGTGTGTGTGTGTGTGTGTGTGTGTGTGTGTGTGTGTGTGTGTGTGTGTGTGTGTGTGTGTGTGTGTGTGTGTATATGTGTGTACTGTTAAGCAATGCCATACAGGTCTTAAAGTGCATTTCTTGTTTTCCCCTCACAGGTGGTGAGGTGGGTCTGGGTCCTTCTTGCATGCAATCTGATATTGGTGTCCATATAGACACTGAAAATGATGATAGGTGTGCTGAGGCACAGGCGGGGTTGTCAGAGGCCAAAACCACGCCATCATTTGACATTCCTCTGTTATCCACCCCATCCCCGCACACAGTGCCTATAGATACCCCATCACCAGTGGCCATAGCAGAGGGAAAGTTGGCAGTTGGTGGCAGTGCACAGGAGAGTGTGGTATCTATGGCTGCTGTGCCTGGACACAGCAGGCATAGCCGGATGTCAGGCAGGGTACCACATAGGCAGATGTACCGGGGTGCTCATGGAAGGGCAGCTGGTCATCGTGACCCTGGTGGAAATCCCACATCTGGTACCACCAGAAGCATGTTTCAGGCTACCATGGGGGTGTAGGCACATATGGAACTTTACACCTGACAGGGTCTGAGGCTGCAGAGGGCTGCTTTTTCATCTGTAAGTGACAACACACATGATCTTGCAGTTGCCGTCTGTGATTATACAGAGGTCATGGATAGACAGTTGGGTGAGATGGTGGGCCTCATCGACCATGGATTGTCTCTGCTAGACCATGTGGTGGAAGTGGGGTGATGGCCACATGGACGTAGGCCAGCAACACCAACATCTGGCTGTCAACATGGACGTGCAAGGACACCAAGCCACTCCCATAGTGACAGTACCAGTCCCAGCACCGCAAGGGGGCTCTGTCCTCACCACACCACACCAGAGCAGGCCATGTGCACATGCCCATGGCTAGTCCCAGGAGGGACCTGGTTCCAGCAGAAATATGTCATCATCAGGGTAGAGTAGCATATCAAGGCTTGTACCTGGACATGACCGTGGAATCCCTGGCAGGCACAGTTTGCATGTCCATGGTTGGAGGTGGTGAACTGCACACCCTGCCAGGTATTGTCTGCAGCTGTCCAAGAAACACCTGTATAGTGCAGCCACATGGCAGAACTGTGGGCATGCATACCCACACACAATACAAACACACCTAGGGCAACCCCATACCTACACACACTACATCACCATGGCCATATCAGTAACTTACACCCCTCACTCAAACACATGGTGTCAAACATATGGCCCAACCTAGGTCTTTAGCAAACCAAGAACACACCCTGTGCATATGATGATATCTGTGCCACATCCCTGTCATCCATAACATAGATGCAGGGACAGGTTAATATGGTTTTGATGCACACAGTGACTGTACTACTGTGTACCAATGTACTGCTGTGTAACATGTTGTCAGCAGTAATGTTTAATGCTTACATGTCAGGTAGTGTAGCTGTACAGCCATGATGCATTATAACTGTTAGTAACACTGGGTGATTGCGGTCTCCATAATGTTATCCATTTCAGTTGTAGGTGTACATGTGCCAGCAGGAGGATGGTCTGCTGTCATATCTCACAAGGGGTATGGCACTGTGGTGACACCATGGCTATGCCAGTTCCCTTTCAAACCATCAAACGTTTAAAACATCGAAGTACAGATCATCAAGACCAGAACATCAAGTTTGAAAATGTCAAAGGTTTGAAGGGGAAGAAAAAGGTAAATGTAGGTGGGAGAATGTTTGTGTTTTTATACTGTGTGTGTCTATGTGCCATGTGTGATGGCACTACAGATATGGTACGGAAAACCTCCTTTTTAGCACTTCTGCACATAGCGCTAAACAGGAGCTTTCCCTTTACTCCTCTGTAGTGCGGTCTCAGAGTTGGAATATTAAAGTAGGGAGGTGGGGGGGGCAATTGTTAACATTTCTTTTTATTTTTTTTTGGTTACACTTGCAACCTTTGATGTTTCAAAATTCGATGCTCTGGTCTCGATGATCAGAATTTCGATGTTTTAAAATTTCGATGGTTAGAAGTGGAACCGCTATGCCATATCCTGGGTACAGTTGAGTACATGTCACAGGTCTGTATAACAGGTACTGCCTGTGCCACATGGAGAGATGACCCCCTGGGACATGTATATTCAGCAACCTGAAGTAGATCCCTCCACATACACACGCACTCTTACCTGGCAACACTGGTGCTAGACCCCTACCTAGGTCTGTAGTGCTACTGATGTGTGTGGCTTTAATTGCACACACCACACAGCGCTTAGGATGAGGTGTGTTCCAGGTTACATGTTACATGCAGAACATCCCCAGGCATGTACAGTATGGTAATGGGGATGTAATGGTTGTATATGGACATTACATAGTGTGGCATACCATCATATACACATTAACAAACACATAAAATCAGAGACATATCTGAGAGACCTGGGCCTGTCAGTGTTATTTAACTTGTCAGTGTGTCCAATGTGTTACAGGTAGGCTACACACAGCACATGCATAACTGGTCTGGATAGTGTTATCAGTTGCCTGTATGGTTGATGGTGACAGCGGTCTCCATACAGTGGTACATGGGGCATGTACTGGGGGTACCATGGTGTAATGATGGTATACCCAGCACCCACACCCTACTGTGGATATTGTGTGCACTGGAACCCATGATGACACTCTGACATACCCACCATCACACATTGACCAGGACTGCAAAACAACCCCTTGTCTATACCAAGAGTGCTACTACAGGGATATGCATCTAATTCGCATGCCACAGGCATAGTAGGGTGATGCATTGTCATGCCTCTTCTATGGGCAGCAACATCACTATCCCTAATACTGTGAGGCAATGTGTATTGTAATAGGAGTATGTGGCCTCAGAATGCTGTACCCTACATATATACACATATGCACACATAGACACACTTGCCAGAACTCAGTGGGTATCCCATGCCTATCAACCCATTTGTACAACAGTGTTTTGCTGGTACTGCAAGGCTCAGGTAGCCTTTAGGGAGAGGTCGGTAACAAGGTATACGTAATGTCCAGTACAGCAGCAGCCACATCTAACTATGGCAATGGGTGTTGTGGTGGGTGTGAAGGGCCTCAGCATATTCCCAACTACAGGTGTACTAACACACAGACACTGATATCCTCAGTAATGCACACATACCCATTTGTCAGTACTGGGGTGCATCACTGCAGGTGTTCATAGGTGTGTACCTGGCTATTGTCCATGGAGAGATGAGAAGTGTAGGGGATGTGTGTACAGTGGTATCATGCCACCTGCCATGTGCCAGCAGGCAAGCTATCTACAGACACCACTGTGGTGATCCTCAGGGTGAGAGTGACATGCATCAGCCAATCCTCTAGGTGCCTCCTGCAAATAGCTGGTGAGGTGCTCCAGCTGACATGTATGCAACATGCATTACAAAACATGGTTAGTGTCTGTGTTGGGGACTTGTACCCAAGCATGCTCTGTTGACTGTGGTAGTGTAGTGAAGATAAACATGGCATGTGGTGCACACAGGGTGTTGTGTCCTATCTATGTCAGTTATAACACAGCTGGGCAGATATGTCAGTGTCAGTCAAGCATAGGTGGCCTGTACATATCCAAGCTGGATACCTGACATCTGCACATCTGTACAGGGACTGACAGACATCAGCTCACCAACTAGCTATGCAGCAGGATGAATGTGTTGACAGATATATGTCTGACACTGATAGGTATGCCATTACTACATGCTGGCAGCCCTCACTGACATGTGCTATACAGACAGTAGTCTACAGTTAATTTCCACATGTCAGATCATTATCCAGTAGGAAATATATAATGTGTCACAGCTCACACACCAGAAACACGACGATGAGGACTCAGAGTCCATCTATGCATGCAGGGGTGTTTTTTGCCAGTACTACAATTAGCAATCTACTCTTGCTTGGGAAAGCACTGTCAACAGTAGTGACATCATGATACACTATATGCCAGTGTGACTGCACATAACCTGGGATACTATCCTTGTATGTAACACATTTACATGGATAAGAGTGTTGTACAGGCCACACAGACAACCCTCTCCTTTTCCCACAAAACACAAATACATGCGAGAGATGCAACTATACAGCCAAACTGGAGGCTGAGCTCTCTCAACATAGGACTGGCAAGACCAGACAGGAGGAGAAGGAAACCACACACACCACATACCCAGTCTCACATAGTACTATCACAACTTCAAATCATACACATAAACACACAAAGACATACTCGGAGGCTCTGATCAAAAATCTACCAAAACAGCAGAGGCCACCAAAGCAGACACCCAAACAGCTACCACCTCAGGACACAACACATGCAACACATAGACCACACAGTCAGTGTGCCAAACAGTCACAGCCCTTAAGGCCAAACACAATGCCAGACACACTCGTCATTGGTGACTCCATAGTCAGACACACTGACGTCCCACTCACCAGATTGAGTAAGGAGAAGGTCACAGTAAGCTGCCTGTCGGGCGCTAGAATCCGTCACATAACGCAAGCACTCAGGTCTCTCAACAGCAGGTACAAGTATGACTCAGTCATTGTCCACGCTGGTGTAAACGACCTGAGACGTACCTCCTTGGACTACATGAAAAAAGACATTGAGGAGTTCTCTGATTATGTAGCCCAGGCAGGTATGACCCTGACCTTGAGCAGTATCCTACCTTCACCAAGAATGATGCCACAATACAGAGATAAGATGATCAGCTTTAATAATTGGCTTAAACTCTGGTGTCATTCAAAGGGGATCCAATGTCTGTCTGCCTGGGATGACATGCTGGACAAGCCACGCTGCTTCGCAAGGGACGGCTTGCACCTGTCACCCCTGGGCTTCCGGATATTGGCAAAGGCTCTTGCCACCCCCATAGTGCCTTTTTAGGCAAGGCTCAAATTCTAAACCTACCACCCTAGAACACAAAAAAGGAAAAAAACTAAGGGTAATGCTGCTCAATGCCAGAAGTCTCAACCTCAAGATACACACACTCGAGGCCCTTCTCAGTATGGAGAACATTGATGTCTGTGCTGTGACTGAAACCTGGTTCAAGGCTCCTGAGAGCACCCCAGCACTATCAGGTTTTACCTCATATCATGCGTTCCGGCCCCAAAATCCGGACAACACCAAGAAAGGAGGGGGAGTGTCCATATTCATCAAGGACACCCACACCTCAAGACTGGTGGCAACGCACGATGCATCGGAGACCATCCAGGTGCAATTAACCATAGGCAAGACTGCTCTGCAATTTGTAGCATGTTACAGGCCACCCTCTCAAACTCAGGAAACTCACATAGCTTTCCTGAAAACACTGGAGGGGATAAATGTATCTCCAAACACCATCATACTAGGTGACTTAAACTATCCTAATATAGACTGGGATCACTACTCAAGCCCAAACACTCTAGCCCAAAGGTTCCTGGAGTTCATAAACTCAAATGCAATGGAACAACTAGTCACCATCCCCACAAGAGGTGAAAACATACTTGATCTCATCATCACGAACATGGGATCACAATGTTCAACACCGGAAGTATACCCCTCACTGGTGAGATCAGATCATAAACTAATCTCACTGGAGGTCCTCATCCTACCCCCACCTGAGATAAAAAAGACCACAGTGAAGAACTTCTCAAAAGTCGACTTCACACTTCTAAAGACTAGTGTGGTCTCTTTTAAGGCCCCCGAGCCGGGCGTAAACATTACTCAAGCCGCTGAATCACTTACAAATGCCTTCTACCAGCACCTACAGGACTGCATGGATCAGGCAATCCCAAACAAAACTAAGACTCTTTGTACCAAAGGCAAGCGTCCAGTCTGGTGGACCCCAGCCATAAACAAGCTCTACAACAAAAGGAGGAAGCTACTACAAGATAGAGCAAAATCCTTAAAAGGTAAGACACCTTTGATCATTATAAGTAAAAAAACTAAGAGCTCTCATAAAATCATCCAAGGCAAATTTTGAGAGAAAAATAGCTAAGGACTCAAAAGACAATCATAAGGCCTTCTTTAGCTATGTTAGAAACCTGGGAGGAAACTCCCAGATATGCTCAGAATTAGTTCAAAATGATGTGAAAATTACTGAACCTACAGACATTGCCAATATACTGGCTGGCAGGTTCAGTGCAAACTTCTCCCCCCCCCCCCAAAAGGAGAGATATCTATACCAGAGGATTGTAGCCCCCCAAACATCTCTAACACCCAGGTGAGAACTGCTCTCTCTAAGGCGAAAAACACAGCATCCATGGGACCGGATGGTGTCCTCGGCTGTGTGCTCCACGAACTCAATGAGGAATTAAACCCACAGTTAGGACAGCTGTTTAATCTCAGCCTCACCTCAGGATACGTACCCAAGAAGTGGCACACGGCAACTGTGGTCCCACTTCACAAAGGCGGTGCCTCCACCGACCCTGGAAATTACCGTCCCATCAGCTTGACAAGCCTGATCTGCAAAGCCATGGAGAGGATCATAATGGAACTCATAAATAAAGACATAGGGAACTTGCAGACTCTGGATCCAACCCAGTTTGGCTTTGTCAAAGGCAGATCATGCCTTTTAAACTTGGTTGACTTTTTCGAAACAGTCACCAAGGCCATTGATGAGGGAAAGGCAGTCCATACAGCCTACCTCGACCTGGCAAAGGCTTTCGACACAATACCCCACTCAGGTATCATTGAAAAACTCATCAGCTTGAATGTAAACCCATACATCACAAGATGGGTTGCAAACTGGCTAAGAGACAGAACCCATAGGGTCAGAGTTGCTGGCGCCATGTCAGACTCAAAGCCTGTCACAAGTGGTGTCCCACAGGGCTCAGTCCTGGGCCCACTCTTGTTCGGCATCTACTTTTCTGAAGTACAAGCAAACACAGGAGGGTTATGGCTGACAAAGTTTGCAGATGACTGCAAACTGGGTGCCATAGTCGAAAACACATCTGACACAGATATCCTTCAGAAGGGTCTCACAGAAATGGATAACTGGTGCCAGAGCCATGGCCTAAAGTTAAACGCCAAGAAATGCATAGTCATACCCTTCGGGAAAAACAAGGTTACCCATAGCTACCATATAGGTGGCAATCCACTGAGCACAGAAGAAGTTATCAGGGATCTGGGGACCCAGGTTGACAGTAACCTTTCATTTGACACTCACGTTGCTAAAGTAGTTAGGAAGACCTTCTACATTGCCCACCTGATCATGAAGGGATTCACATCTAGATCAAGGGAGGTCATCCCCTGTACTCATCACTCATCAGACCAATGATTGAGTACAATGCTCCATTCGGAATGTATCTGACCCGACACCTGCAGCAGCTGGAAAGGCCCCAAAAGTTCCTCACCAAAAGGATAAAGGGTCTCAAAAATATGTCTTATGCTGCCCGACTGAAAGAACTCCAGCTCTATTCAGTCGCTTACCGCTTGCTCAGAGGTGACCTTGCCTGACATACAAGGCCATGTCAAACCCAGATTTGATGAACATGCTTCACCTCAAAAAATCTAGATCCCTCGGAACTACAAGGGCGGGAGACTTAAACCTTGACACGGTTATTAATAGGACATGCTGGAGGGACAGATTCATCACCCAGACAAAATCCCAGTACATGTAAAGCAGAGCACCTCGCTGGCCGTGTTCAAGAGAAATCTTGACCAATGTATGGGAGATCGCAGATATACCCCAGGGATTACTTCAGTGTCACTGCTTGACAGAGGCACAGCAAAAAAATGGGCATAGTTTTCTTCAAACTAAAGGGGTGGCGAAAGCCACAAAAACTCTGGGCTAGGCTTATAAATGCCCTTGGGCAGATAGCCTAGTATGAACCTATGAACCTATATATACTCAAGTGTCCCAGAGAGGAGACTCACACCTCTGGCTACTGTACTGACAGCACATAGATGCATATTATTTACATGGAATTAAATATACTTATTAAAGATGTCATTACCCGGCTATTTTATCAGGCTGGAATGTGAGCACTGGT
>NC_056733.1:330731200-330741200 GCF_019279795.1 Protopterus annectens
TGTTTTCTCAGTAATACAAGGGTTGCCTAAATTGTTTTCCAGGGGTATGGATTGTCTACCCCAGCCTCTGCTCTGTTATCCTTGTAAGATGGACAATGTGACATATAATAGATAAATTCATCTCTTGATAAAGTTGAGAAACTAAGGCATAATGAAATTAGACTTGACAAAACAATAAGAAACTGTAATGATTTTATAGTTTCCATGGAAGTTAGCAATAGTCTAGATAGTTTTGCTATTAAGAATGTTATAAGGAATAACTGGAAAATTTTACAAAGTTTTAATGATTTGAAAGATAAAATAGGTGATCAACCAAATTTTATCAATAAGAGAGGTAAGAGTTTTAAGAATTATTTTCAAAGTAAACTCACTACCCCTAAGAATACTTCAAGTATTAAGTTAGGTATGTTTAAATGTTTCAACTGTAGATTTTGTGATTATTTGTTTACTGGTTTACAAGAAGTGAATGTCAATGGTTTTGTTTATAAATTTAGGAATTATTATACTTGCAAAAGCAGGGCAGCCACGGTGGTGCAGCGGTTAGCGTTGCTGCCTCACAGCAAGAGATTCTCCAGTTCGATTCTCAGCTGGGGTGCCTTCTGTGTGGAGTTTGCATGTCCTCCCTGTGGTCGCGTGGGTTTCCTCCGGGTGCTCCGGTTTCCTCCCACATCCCAAAGACATGCAGTAGGTGGACTGGACACTCTAAATTGAACATAGGTGTGAGTGTGTGCATGTGTGTGCCTTCTGTGAAAGGTTGGGTGCCGGGCTGGCAACTTGACACCGTAAAACTCCACTGCCCATCATGAGCGGACTGATGATCCACTGTGGCGACCCCTAACCAGGAAAAGCCGAAAGAAGAAGAAGAAGAAGATTATACTTGCAAAAGCAAATTTGTTGTTTATTTAGTAATGTGTCAATCTTGCCCCTCTTTTTATGTAGGGCGGACTAGTAGGGAATTATATAAACGTATGTATGAACACAAACATGCTGTGGAAATAGGGGATGTAAAAAATGCCATTGCTAAACACTATAAAACTAGTAATTGTTCAGTTAATTTTAAATTTTTGGTATTAGAAGCAATACCTAACTATGATAAATTATTTGATGCTGAAGATGAGCTGAACTGGCAGTAATAAATGTGGCAAGTTAGGTTATGTGCCTGTTTCCCACCAGGGCTCAATAACAGAGATGATTTTGTAGCCTATTTGAAAAGAGAAGGCTTAAAGCATGGAAGGGGTTAATGTAATTTAGAAATGTTCTTTACATGTGATTGGTGCAACTGTATTTTAAAATTTTGGTGTGTTTGTAGCATTATTCAGTCTGAGGAAGTCATTTTGATGACAAAAGTGCTTACTGTGTAATGTGGTGTTGATTAAACGCTGTTTTTGGGTGATTTATTACATTCATTTTAGTTTATTTAATTGTAGTGAGTGTGATGTACCTAAAAAGCATTGATCCCTACACAGAAATACAAGCACACACATAAACTTTTATACTTGCCATGTCTGGAAATAAAACTCCGACCTAATTAGCTTATCACATTACAGCATTACACAGTTATAGAACACACCACAGCAATTACTGGCCTACTTCTTCCCCAAAAGTGTATTTCAAAGTGAATGACATCAGCAGCCCTGCCAAAGTAGGGCATTTTTAAATTGTAGTGAGTGTGACTGGTCTAAAAAGCATTGATCCCTTCATAGACAAAAGCACACAGTTGCCACATCTGGGATTAGAACTCCTACCTAACTAGTACATCACACTACAGCATTACACAGTTATAGGACACACCATGGAGATTTCTGGGCTACTATTCCCCAAAAGTGTATTTCTAGGTGAAGACATCAGCAGGCTTGCCATAATAGGGCTATGGGGAGTGCAGTGTGTGTGCATGGGCCATAACCCATTCATCTTGAGGCAGACACACAACACTCAGGCACACACATGTTTATATTCCACAGGTACATGTATACAATTGCTAGATGACTACTGACTTGTACAGTCATGTTACACAGTTAGCACAAGCACCACAGACACTATAGTGCTGAGGGATACCAGAGGCAAATGTCTACGGTGATTGACATTTGCACATCATGTGGTTTTAGCCAAATGGATGTGTGCTGGGTGGGACAGGCCTCATGATAGGAGGCTCTTTGTCACTGTCACTCTCTTCCACACATCTATGTATGTGTATTTTTGGCCTATTATAGTGTGTTGTCCTTGGATATATGTGTGTATTCCTATCCAATGTGTGTGCAAAGAATGACTGGTGTGTACTGAGGAGTGATTGCACTAACATCTGCAACTGTCAGATATGTTGGTCCACTGGTGTTGGCAGACATGGGCTTAAGTGTGGGAGCATGCCCAGTATGACCTCCTGTACTGAATGTGTGAATCCATTCCAGGTAGATTGTACTCCAGTGCATACTTTTGTGTTCTACACCTACAGTTAGCAAACTGTTTCTGCTGTATATCTGTAGATCGGTTGACAATATAGGGTCAACATGGGCAAAGGATAGTGGGTTACTGTAGATAATTGTGTCTGGGCTGCTTCTGATACATGGTCCTGGTGTTAGCAGAGATATTCAGACATATGTACTGTTTTACACTGTGATGTTTTATGTCATCAATTACTGTCAGGTATACATATTTGCTTGCAGTGATATCCTGGGGAACACAGGGTGAATGCAGCTGTGTCCAGTATCATGGTCAGCAGACTACATATCCTGCTGTGGCCATACCTCAAAGCTGTACAGATTCACACAGGTTACCCAGATGCAGGGGTCATAATTCTAGACATTATCCCTTCACATTGTGGTTTACGAGCAGGTTTGTAGACACCCATTCTTGTGTTTGCAGCCAGGGATAGTATGTGCACACGGCTGAGTTTCAGACTTCAAACACTCCATGCCACCAATGCTCCTACCCCCCCCCATTATTCTATCCTCTTCCATACATTATGCAAACATTATCTGATATGTTCCCTATAGTTATCACCTCATCCCAGCAGTAATTTGGTGTTGGTCTACAGTTCATGCAGTAGGACATGGTGGACATATTACTGATATTTGTCTACATGGCCTTGCATTTGGGTTCTGTGGACTGTGTTATGTTGTTATTTGGGAGTCCATGACATAACATACATTGGCTGGACGGGTGAGACACTGGCCTTTGGCAGAGAATTGTAGGCCATTTGGTAGTGATGAAGGCCTGCTGTAACAGGCCATTGCATTTTGTCGCCCCTACAGTCCCAGACTGCAACACACTATATTCACCTGGGGTGACAGGGTAGGTGTGCAAGGTATTCATGCCAATACTTTCTGTCATTATTCATCCAGTGGTGTGGATGCTGGCAGGGTGCTGCTTACAACTAGGGACACACCTGCATAGGACACCTGCTCTGCATGCTGCATTCTTTAGCTATTGCCATACAGAGGTGGGGGTCATATTGTACTCATTCCCAACAGCAGGGATAAGACAGGAGAGGTACCTGTGGGTGGTGGTGTGTTGAGCTGGGTGCATGTGTGCTATGGACACTACTTGCATCTGACTCACAGATATGCATGGAGCATTCCACTTATACTGGCTTGTGCAGGGACATCAGCTGTTTCTCAATACTTCATACCTATGACTTTCTGGTCTGCCAGTGATTGGTTAGATGACATTGGTATTCCCTACTACAAGCCCAAATAATGTACTACTAACCTATATGTACAATTCCAAGGGTGTGTTCATTTGACAGTTACATATTATACACTGTCTGCTTGGGGTACGTCCCCCTGTGTACTGCTTGTATGTCTGGGCCCACATTCATGCCATGTCCATCTTTCAGATGGTAACACATATTACTTCTAAACATTTATTATGGCTTACTGCTGGAATGTTTTTTGCTGGGAAACTTTTTTTTGGCACTGCAGTTGTGAGAACTTGGTCCTGTCATCGGCAGTACTGGCCAATGGCCACCAGGACAAATCTCACCATGCATACATACATAATGGCCACTCTCACACAATATATGACACACACCAACCTAAGACACACAGCCCTGCATATTGTACACATGCTACAATCTATCCTGCTACCTTGGTTGGCTCAGGTAATCTGTGCTCCACTGTTATTATGCCTACACATACGTATTACTACATTTCTATGTAGCATTGGGGGGAGGTACACCTGACTGTTACTACATTTCTACATAGGATTGGGAGGGCACACCTGACTGTTACTACATTTCTACATAGGATTGCGGGTGCACACCTGACACTTGTACACATTTGTTATGACTGTACTGGTATTTCAGGTACTCCATTTCATTCTGTATTCTAACCTATCATGCTGACTAGAGGCATATCAGTGTACTACAGGTTTTAGGTTTGATTGACCTACATTTCAGTTTCTGATTTCTTAACCTTCAGAACTAACATCCCACTGCCTGACCTGTTGTAGTCTGTCTGTGTAGCTCTGGGGGTGTTCTCCATAGCCATCAATCAGAGGCCTTGGCACAGCCTTTGTTTGTGTTTATCTATACCTGTCCTGCTGGATGAGACTGTTGTTAGGTATGTGAGTCTCCCTGAGTGGCATGTGTGTGTCCTACAGACACACATGTGGAACCAGCACATTTCCTGCAGTGAGTTTTGTCACCTTGTCTAGTACTGGCTACTATGGTGGCACCAGTATTTGTTACAGATCTCATGCTGCCATTATAGGTGTCTGTTATCTGCCGGCATCCCATTCAGCCACCTGATTCCCTTGCATGATCACATCCATACCATAGATACAAGTAACAACACATACTACTCCATTCAGCAGTTGGTAAGAAGAGTGACTTACCTTGTGGGGATACCAGTATTGAGGATGGTGCTGGAAGGCTGACTATGTTAGATGCACATAGGACACTTCCTATACATGGTTAAGCACAGGTAGTGTATAAATACATACATACATACATACATATATGTAAGCACTATTTTATCTATGAAAGTGGGATATTGTCAAATTCTTTTTTCTAATCTCTCCATGCCATACTTAGATTCTTCTCCTTTTTACAATTCTCTATTATGACTTTAACAACAAATGTCAAAACTTTGTTCCATATGACTTCCTTTAGTTACCCCTTTGTTCTATTGCCATGGCTGAGTTATCTTTTAAATGACTATAACTTCTGCAGGCATCAATTCCAGTGTATAGTTTATATATCATCAGAAGGCAAGTTATTGGTCTATAGTATTTTAGGACAGCTTGCAGGTTCTCTGTTAAGGAGGAGTATCATTTTTCCTTTTATTAACCAGGTTGACATCTCTTCTGGGAGCACATATACATAGTTCTTACTTGTGGCTAGATCTTCATGTAAAGATGTTAATTCTTTTAGCCAGAAGTTATGTACTGCATCTGGGTCTGGGGTTTTCCAGTTAGGAGCTTTTCTTTATTTTGTTTGAATTTCTCTGCTGTTACCTCTTCCAATTTCTTATCCTGTACATCTGAACATTTTATTCTTTCTTTTACTTTTTCTATCCATTCGATATCTTTGTTATGTTCCACAAGACTTTCACAGATATTTCTCCAAAATGTGTCTTTCTTCTTTTTTTGGTGGTGTTTCTATTAATTTTGCCTTGTTTCCCATTTCATTATAAAACTTTTTTTTGGTCTCCAATAAATTGCTTATTTTGTAGTTTTCCATTATATTTATCTGCATATGTTCTAAGGTTTTGTTTTCTGCCTGTGCTGATATCTTTAGTTTATTATTTGAAGTCGTGTACAATTGATCCTGGCCTATTCTGATACTACATGTTGCTTTTATTACATCTATCTTTCTGAGCATTTTTGTTGATCTGTTCCCTCTTGTGTACTCTTCTAACAGTGACACTTCTTGTCTTACTTGCTTTTTAGTTTTCTCTATTCGATTATTCTATGATGGCATTTACTTTCTCCCCTTCCTTACCCTCACTGCCCTGTGTTTTTGTGGTAAGACTTTATCCATTACTAATTTAGGTGCACAGTAATATATCCTATTTAATTCTGCTTTATCTCATGAAGTTCTATGAACAGTCTTGATTACTGTGTTCATTTGTTTTATTATAAAATTGTGGGTCTTATTGACTTTCTGTAGTCTTTTTCTTTCATTGACCTTAATATGTCTATCCACCTTAATTAAAGCAAGCAAGTCTTCCATTACATCATTTTCTTGTAAAGTAAGGGCACATCATGTGCCATATTCTCTTCAGCTTCATCCTGTGTCACCCAGTGCTCTTTCATATGGGACTCACTGGTCTATCACTTCACAACATAGACTGCATCACAGTTGCCACAGTCTCCTGCTCCCTCCCATATGAAGAAACATTGGTGCCTCCAGTAGGAAACCCATAAAAAAGTTCAGTTGGAGTTGCACTGGAGGCACCAATGTTTCTTCATATGGCAGCCAATCAGATGTTTCCTAATCATTCAATCAAGTGATAATCAATCCTCAGTAGAGGCCAATAACTTGGCAGCCCTTCACACTCATTGTGACACTAATTTCTCTACAGCCTTTGTCTCGTCATTCAATTTACACTCAGGACTTTTATGTTCCATAATCCGCAAGAACTGGTACTTTATCACCAATGCTGGATTACATGACAGACTGGGCAAGACTCCACTATTCACTTTCAAAAGAGGCTCCAATTTAAAGGATTTGTTACAGAGAAATAACTCAATAGACCTCATGTCTAGACAAAAAGGCACTTTTTCCTGTGGTTGTTGCAAATGGTGCACACATTTACGAATAGGGAACTCTTTTAGTATTGGCAATAGGAAGTTCACCATTAATCATAAAATTAATTGCAACACCAAATCCATCGTGTATATAGCCTTTTGCGAATGCTGTAATGCATTCTATGTTGGTAAGACTGACCGTCGGTTCAGGGACCGCATGTACCAACATTTATACGCTATCAGGAACAACAAGACTGATAATGCTCTTTCAAAACACATATGGGACAACCATGGTCACAGCTTCAAATTCATGGGCATAGACCAGGTACTTTGTGACAAAAGGGGAGGGCCCCAGTCACTGTTGTTAGAGACCCGTGAGTTAGAATGGCAATTACAACTAGATGCCTTTTCTTACCCGGGTCTAAACGACAATTGTAACATAGCCTGCATCTTAAAATACAGGAGTTACTTAAGGTAGTGGTTCTATTTAATTAATTAATATTCTCAGTAATAGTTTGTTTGCTGGCTTTGAGATATCAACTTACCTTACACCCACCTTATATACCCAGTTTCACTAAGGTTCTCCTTATATGGATGTATGCACACCTTTAGGCTTATTATGGCATGGGGAGGTAGCATGACATAGGTTCGAGGGCAGACAGTTCTCACATATTTTTTATTAAATACGAACCAAGAAACAGCTTGTGTAGACTCGTAGATTTTTAATTATATTTTTAAATACATTTTTAAACACCTTCCCACTAGCTTAATAACTAACCGGACTTGTCAGATAGAGTCATTAAACTGTTATGGTAGTCAGGTTAGGTAACTGTAAAATTGTTAGTTAGTGCTGATTACACATTGTCAAATTTTAATTATTTGGTATGAATCTGTGAACAATATATATATAGATATATTTATATATTATTATATACTACATAATCTTAATGATTAGTATATATTTTTGGCAATCTTTCTTGAAGAAAATTGTTAATTTTTTAAATTTTAAATTTTAAACTTCATATGGATTTCTATTATATTGTTGCACGGTTCCAGTAGTGCTAAGACCAACGTTTACTCTGTGGCTTGTTTTGTTCACTTCCACAACTCTGCTTTCTGTTTAAGCAGGCATTTTGCCTTTAAATCTTAATGCTTTAATTAATCACCTGATTATCAACAGGATAAAAGAAGTGAACTGTTGTCAGTTGGTAAGCTGAAGAAGCTTCTGTGTAACAGGAGCGAAAACGTGTGTTTTTTCTTTTACAAATAAACTACGTTACTTGTTTGGTACCTTGGCTCGTTTGGACAACCGTTTCTTTTTAATTTTGTTCCTGTGGATTTACAAAGTTTAATGTTTCCTAATCCAATAGTTTCTCCTAAACTTGGGGATTCATTATGCTATCATGCTGTAATATTACCAGATTACTTTACAGGTAATCCATAACTTCAGTTTCTATTTCTTTAACTTCTCCACTACTAATCATATTTTCTACTTCCCCCTTTGTTTACTTATTTTTTGTATAATAAAATTTTCCATATCTGGATGCCTTTGCATGTATTTCTCTTCAAATATCTTAGATGCTGCTTTTTTTCTTTGTTGATTAGTTTTGGTTTCTCCTTTGCAGGAATATTGCACCTCATTAACTCTCACTTTCTTTTCCATATTTATATTTCTCCTTCTTCAGATTTCTCCCACTCCTCCTTTTTCTCTTTACTTGGAGGATTCATTGTTCCATCTTGTTGTGACATAACCTGTGTTAGACGTTTTACACTAAATACTTCTCTTTGCAGGTATTCCATCAGCTTCTATTTTTTTAACTTCTACTTTACTAATTTACTGTTGCACATTCCCCCTTTATAATCTTATATTTTGCATTGTAAAATGTCTTTATTTGGGTGCCTTTGCCTGTAGTTCTCTTTCAATATCTTTGGAGCTGGTGTTTTCATATTGATTAATTTGGCTTTCTTCTTTGCATAAATATTGCACCATATTAGATCTCTTTTTCTTTCCTATGTCCATATTTCTTTTTTATACCTTTCAAAAATCTCTAGATTTTGTTCTTTATATTTTTGCACTTCCTCAGCCACTTATTTTTACAAGCAGTGCAAGTTTCTTGGTCTATATAATATTTTTTCACGAATCTGTTGTATTAATAAACAAATATTTGCATTTGAAGCTTTTGACAGTTTTTCTTGTGCAAGTATTTTCCTTTCCTCTAATTTCTCTCTTTGTTGGACTGTCAGCTTTTGTATTTTTTATGGACTACTACTTACTTCTACGACAGAGGGGCCAACCTCCCCCTGAGCCTGCCCTAACCCCATTGTAGGAATCTTTCCATGTCTTGAGGATTCTACACTGTCATTTTTTTTTCCAGTCCTCACACCAGTGCACTTACAAGGACTGGGCACTTATTTTATACTGTAATATATGAAATATAGTTTATATATCAATGTCATCTTGGTGGGATTTTGTAAAAACAGGATCCACCTTGTGAAGTTACTCACCAAGACTTGTGGATGAATTCAGTTCCAGCAATATTACTCTCCTGTTCTTGATGATTTCATCATCTGTCCATTTGGACCCCTGCTTGCTCTTTATTCCAGATGATGTGCATTGAGCTTTACTGGGCCACTGTGTAATTCTGATTCTGATTAACCCTCTGCTCTGCCTTAGTAATGCATGGTAACCCTAATAATTTACTTTACCTTAAAAGGCTCTTTTTGTAACACTACACCAACTCTAACCCTTACCCCCCACACACACACACACTCGCATACCCACTAAATCTATCCCATTATTTGACCCTAACTGTAACCCTAACCCACGTACACTCTCACACACACTAAATGTCTATACATATCAACTTTCTAACTTCACAAAAAGAAGAGGGAGAAATCTTTGAAAAGAAAGGAATTGCTGCTCCCACACATTTAGAAAAAACACTGGCAATGATTTCTTATGGAACACAAAGACTGGAAAGATTAATTTTACCAAGCTGTGCTCAGAGAATGAGTAAAGAAGCTAACATAAACACAAACACATATAAATGCATCTTTATTATATGCCTGCATGGTAAAACTTTTGGAAGTTACAGACGGAGTATTAAGCATTAAATTATGAGGCCTACTTGTTCTAGTCAAAAAGGATTTAATTCTATTCTAGTATCATATACATATGTGAGATTTGTACTTCCATTCCAAATTACTCTAATTTCTGCCTGCAAATCCTGATAGTTTATGACTGTATTTTCTGTGAGCCAAATTGTAATTATGAAATAATTATAATTAATTAATTATGGAATAATCTGTTAAG